>NC_066582.1:174013365-174313365 GCF_024323335.1 Lathyrus oleraceus
CACAAACACACTTAAAAATAAGAAAATGGTTTAGTTTTGAATTGCGCAATTGTTTGAATACAACCTAGCTTGAAGAACCTTGTTTTTATGTGATATGTTGCATTTAGAATAAAATTGGTTATTTATCATTTTTTTAACCTTCATGTCACATCGCCTAAGGACAAATAATGATTCATGTTTGGGGGTGTGATAACTACATTGCAATATAGTTGGATTTATCACTTTTATATATATATATATATATATATATATATATATATATATATATATATATATATATGGATAGATAGATAGATAGATAGATAGAGAGAGAGAGAGAGAGAGATTATAGTTATTTTTTTGTGTTTTTAAGCAAACTTCAATGTTTAGTTGTGAGCACACTAGATGGTCCACCTTTAAGTTTTGATTTTTTTAGTGTGTCAGATTAGTAACTATGACGAGCACTATCACGACAGTGAGCAAGACTGATTCCTATCAACCTCTAAGCTAGAGGATGTTGTGACTTGAGCACTAGTATTTAGTTGGAGACGATTCTAGAGAAAGAAATTAGGGCTAAGCTATCACATTATTTATAAGGATGATCAAAAGTTACCAACATCGACAAAAGATTATGCAACAATGTCTATGATCGTGTTGTCTCCCATGCACATTGTACTAGGAACTATGCACGTTGTACTATCTAGTACACCATGCTAGCAAAAAACAATAAGCTTTATTCCTTGAACCAAGGGAAATGGATAATTATAAAGGCCCAAAAGTCCAAAAACGAAGAACTATTGCAGATCATAAGAACCTAATGTAAATAGACTTGAAATGGAATGAAAACAGGATATGAAAGATTTAGATAAATCTGTACATAATAAGAAATAAGAACTAGAGTTCTCAATTCAAACATCTGCCCGTGTCAGTTCTAAATAAATACAACGGTTCATGTCACTTGATGTCACTCTCTATTGATAGACTACAAGTGGTTGAATGTTCATTTTTAGGTTTATCATTTCCATTCTCTCATTTATAATTGTACTAGTATAACTTAATTTCTCATTATATTTTATTTTCTTTACTCATCATGAGCTAAATTCCTATTATTGGATAATGTGAAGTGTAATGAAATAGTAATTTTTCTAAATGAAATGAATGTGTTATTGTCGTAAATTGAGTTCTTATGATTTATTGCCATATATCTATACCTTTGTCTTATCATCTTAGAAGTAAGTAATTGATTATTAGGTTAGAGTACAGTCTAATAAATGAATTTCAAGAACTAATATGGTTATGTAGCAAGTAATCACATATTATTTACTTAGTAACTATAGGTATAAAGGGATAAGGCCACACAAAACAAGTTTTAAATGAAGTGTATTAGTGTTATTTTGAGGCTTAGACATAAGTTCTATAGGAAATTAATGCATATTTTTACATTGTATACGTACACCAAAAAGTTGAGTTCTGAACTCAGATGTCACGACACTACATGTCATATGAAAGAACTAAATGAAGTCATTAACACCACATATTACTTTACTCAGTTAAAATCCTTATTTTATCTCTCTGATTTTATAATTTCAAACCACATGACATGCATAATTGTTTTATTACTATAGCTTATGTTTACGTTAGAAATTCTTGTATGAGAACCATTATGTTTAATACAATTCTCGTGAGATCAATACTTTTTCTTAATACTTGCTCTTAGTTTAAGTGTGTATACTTGCACATATAAAACGTCTAACGCATTATTAGTTTACAAAATAGTTACACATGATATTTTGTCATGTAATCCACTTCGTGTAACTAAAATTCCTCAATGTAAGTCCTAAGAAAGTTTAATTAACTACTACAAAAAATATATTTTACCTTGTGTGCGATGGGGATTTTACCTCGGTTACACAAGCGAGGTGACGAAGGGCGACATAAAAACTTGTCATTTTACCCCTCGATTTTTGAATAACCAAGAGGATAGTTGAAATGGTCATTTGTTCGACCCCAACAACATTTTTTTTTTAATTTTTAAAACTATGTAGAGTGCGCCACATATCTCTCTGTTTTTGTTAATAATCAAAGGAAAAATGTCAGCATTTACATTAGTTTGATATAATAACTGAGGGGTATAACTTATTTTTTGTCATTTATAATTTGCTTTAAATCTCAGTTTGACTGACCTCTATTTGTTTTACTCAGAAACTAAAAAATTTGTGACATGATCATATCATTTTATTTTATACAGAACATAAACATATAATACCAAATTTACATTGTTTGCAAAACCAAATGTACACATATCCAAAATGATACACCAAGAGGACCTATACATATTTGAATACAGAATCATATAATGCCTACAATACTTATATTTACATTTGGGATACACTCCTCAACCAGGAGAACATATACAAATTTGAACCTATAATGATAAAACTTAAATACAATGCTTACAACGACCAACAAAAACTAGTGTTGTTGAGATTCATAATAAGATAGTAAAGCATTTGCCCAACGTGATCAGATGTCATATATATCTTCTTATAAGAATGGTGTTTCATTGCTAAACACCTATAACTTGAGTAAAATTCAAATTATGATAAGTTAACAACAACAACAACATTAACTTAACAAATATAAATAAATCACATGTATATGAATAAAGTTAACACCTTAATCCATGAATTCATAATGCCTCCGGAGACAATATTTAACATATTTATCATAACATAGTATCCACACGAAAAGTTATCAGGTTATTTTCATGACTACAAATAATTTTCATATAGTTACTAATTAATACCCATAAAGCACAAGTAACACATTAACAAAAATAAAATAATTTCAAAAAGCACAACTAATACTTACTCTTGGGAAATAGAACATTAGTTTTCTACCTTGTATATTACGTTTCACAAAATTGTATCCTTCCATAGCTCTACATATCGGTAAAAATTAAACATGAATAAAAACTATTTAAAACTAAAGGTAAAATTTGAGTATTACAAATAACACCACTTACCCGCTCAAAATGTCATGCATTTTTTCATCAAGTTTATAGTGTAACGAGCATACATAACTACGATATTTTGCTTCGGACATATAATAACTAGTTGTCAATGCAAATTGCATAAACATTCAGAAGAATTAATAATGTGTTTAAAACTAATTTATAAAAGAAAACAAAAATTCATTTATACTTATTCATGGATAAACGGTCACGTGTAACATTATTTATTCTCATTAACCACCTTATTTTGTATGTACATCTTGATAGTGTTTACTGCCATGTCTTGAAATTGAATATTCAATGGATCTAAGAAACAACACTTTCTTAATTTCCTTTCAACATGCATCTCATGCATGAACCTAGTGAAAAATTTATAAAAAAGTCAAATCTTTATGTTAAAGTATGAGAACAATGAATATAAATTGAAATCTCCGTAAAAATTATACTTACGAGCACCACAATTGTAGTACAATTATGTTCAACCAATCATTTGCCTTCAAAAATTCCATAACACAACTCTTAGGAAGTATATAAGTTTGTTTTGGTTCATGTTTTAATGTAAACTCACAGATATCTGGAATTTCCTCTATCATCCTTGATAGTCTTTGAGTGTTATCTAATTGAGGTGATGATGTGGTCTCAATATTATGCTATGGGGCAGAACAACCATCTTTTCTGTTTGCACCATGCATAACAACTTTCTCAACTACTTTCTTAGATATGTCCAACTTGTCTGAAATTGGATAGTTGAGTACAACCATTGATTTCAATTGTTGCATCATAAAAACAACCGAAATACAATACAAAAATTGAAATACACAAACAATAGTAATAATATACAACACAAATTTTTTAACTTATACTTATACCTCAATCACATCACGAGTACACTTCTCCGGGACTTCCTCAGAAAACTTTTATCGCTCCTCCTCAGCCAACCTCACTTGTTTCTCCTGGACCCTCTACCACACCTCCTACAACATCCTCTCATTCTCTTCCTGCAACATCCATTCTCGTTCCTCCAGATGCACCCTTTCGTGTTCCTCTTGAGTCCACTTCTCCATCGCCACATGAGTCCACTTCTCCAACACATGTTTTAATACCTCCTCCAACTTTTAAGCAACTATCTCAAATTTGTCTTTTACGGTTTACTTCATTAATTGATTGTGATGGTCCAAAATGTAACTTCAAGTCAACGCCTTTTCCAAGACCATGGACACGTCAAACATGCTCATTGATTCGAATCACTTCTCCCAAGATATAATGACAATCTCGTGGAACGAAGATACCAACTTTGGATTGTTCAACCAATGCATCCTACAACACGTATAAAAGTTCATCCTTACCAAATTGAATTAACTAAAATAAGTAATGTTGAAAAAATTATATACTTATAATCTTTTAAGCCACTTTGCGTGTAGCCTCTGATGTGAAGTCGTCACTTGGTTTTTGACGTACCCTATTCCATTTCTCACAGCGTGGATCAATATTTCTATCTATATTCTCCTTTCCTTTTTGGTTCTTAGTCAAGAAATCATGAGTGGTGCAAGACTTTACAAAATCCTCCCAAACTTTCTTATCAATAAATGGACACTTCATGTATGGAGGCTCTGAGTTATCACTTGAAAATTTAATATAACCATGTGTAAGTTGTGTCTTAAATCCCCTCCAATACTCACTAGTATATCCAAGCCATTTCTTTTTTAATATATTATTCTCTAAAACAATAAGCATTTCCTATATTAGTATTAAACCAAAAAAATGGTTATCTATACTTGTAAAATAAAATCATAAAATTCATAATAAATATCGTAATATCGATCCATAATTTATCTTTCAATTCACCGTCCATTTTGTGCTAATTATCTATCAAAATACTCATTTTACTTCTACCATGTACTTCTATGTAACCTCTAAAATCACCAACATGTTCACCATAAGCCTTACAGGTTCTTACATCAAAATTAACTGAGAAGCGAACACCGCTTTTGTGGAATTTTGTCACCTTAGTCAATATTGTGGCACCTCTGATTGTATGTGAGGTGCTTGTCGAATCACCCATGTGTGTGTAAATTAAGAAAAATAGAAACATATAATAGAGATACCAACATGAACTTCAAAGTCACATCACACAACACTTAATCTAAAATGATTCAGACCATAGAAACATTTTAAGAAAAACAATATTATTTCTAGTTAGTATGTAACACCATTTCTATTTTATATGAACTATGGATAGTACATTTCAGTACCATTTCTATGAATATTTACTAAAACTAAGACCACTTTAGTGATAAATAACATCTCAATTGTGAGCTAAGTACCTCAAACGCGACGACGAAACTTCAAAGAGTAAGGTTGGAAGAGTTGATATTCAAGTTGATGTTGGAAGAGTTGATTTTGAAAATAGATGATGGAATCTGAGTTTTGATGAAAGTTACCTAGAATTTTTGTTAAGAGAATGATGATGAAACGAGGAGTGTTGATAAGCAAATGAAAAATTAGAGTCTAGTTATATGAAGTATACATGCAAAAGAGCATACATGTCAATTTTTAGCCAAAATCGAGGGAACGGATTAATTAATAAAATAGAAAATCGCCATATTTTAAAAATTCATGTGAAGAACTATCACATCGATTTTTAAATAAAGTCGAGAGAATAGATTAATTAATAATTAAAAAAAATATATTTAAAAATATTGATGCAAAAGATATTACTCCTCGGTTGGTCATGTAAATGAGGGATAATACAAATTAAAAATAAATAAAAACTATTAGAAAAAAAATATTTAAAAATATTAACTTTGTAGTTCAAAATAAATAAAAAAGAGAAAAGAGAAAAGCGTCAAGTGAGAAATAATGACCTTAAACAAATTGAAAAACATTAAAAAAAATATAAAATGTAATATCTGAGATTCGATACGAGGTCTTTGGTAGTTATGTTCTCTCGGTTTTGGACAAAATCGATGATATAGATTGTATATTTTAAATATAAAAAATAAATTTGGCGATCACATGACATATACCTTGATTTTTGGTTAATCGATGTGAATTTTTTTTCATAAAATATATCTATAACAATATATAAAGGGAAAATTTGATTTTGGTGTAGCCTATTTTTCTATCAATTTTACCCTTAGGTAACTTACATAATAACTTTTAATAACTTCTATTGAAACTATTATTATCATCTTTCGCATAACTTTCTACTATTAACTTCTAACTAAAATTAACATTAAATAAAATAAAATAATATACGTGTGTTTATTAAAAAAGAGGACAGACGGACACAAGACACTAGCAATTTGTAATTGTAATTTCTAAGAAAAGTTTATATGATTGTTCATGAAATTTTTGTAAAACGTTTTTTATCAATATTTTGCAATATTATAGAGTATTAAAGTAATTTAAAAATATTTAAATAATATTTTATCTCTAGTTATAGAAAACTTCTTACTTGAGTGAGGGTTAAAATGAAAATATAAAAATTAGGCTGTGATTTAGACGGAAAATTATATAAATTAAATTATAAATTGTATGAAGATTTAAAATAAAAAAGAATTTAGAGGCTCTAGATCTTTAATTCAATCCTTATCTAAACCCAATCTGTCGACAGCAATTTATTTTAATGATTTCTCAATGAGGATATATTTTAAGAGCAGTCTGCTTATTTCGAGTTTTATTTTATGTCAACACAAAATAGTTTGATTAGTTTTGAAGAGAGCTCTTTTGTCAATGTAATAATATATTAGACAAACTTTTATCAATCAATAATATATGCATGAAAACGAAAGAAAAATGTATAATGCGCACTACTTTTCTAGTTATAATGTTAAATAACTTGACTATTTTAGTTGTCCTCTGGATTGTTGACAAAACCAAATTCCCCCACAATAATTAATCATTATTATCTCTTGTAAAGTAAATTATTATTTGCCTGCCATCAAATTGAAAGGAACATAAGAACTTCCTTCAAGTTTTAAAAAGGATTTATTATTTTGTTTATAAAAGAATCTCGTCCCTCAAATCATGAGTACCACTTTTTTTTTCTAAAGCAAAATATATATATATATATATATATATATTAAAAATAAGATTAAAAAAAAAACTCCGACAACTAACAAGAGAATAGAGTTCAACTGACACAAAAAAATATAAAAAAGAGAGAAAAAAAACAACGAGAAACAAAGGACAAAAATTCAAAGTAACAATCAGGGAACGATTAAAAAAAATCTCCAACTTAAACATCCATTCTCTAAATCTCCATATAGACAGAGAACCAACCTATAACTTAGACTGCCTTCCCCACCATCGACAGAAGAGGGAGCCTGCAAAAAAAACTAAAATCAATGCACACCTTCGGAGCGGGACAAAATGTAAGGGCAAATATGCCTAGTCCTTATTTTAATGATGTCAAACCTCTCTAGTCGCCCACATCGTGTCTTTGAATAATATCATCATAGCATAGAAAGCATTCATCCTTTAACATGTTCAAAATATAGATTCCTGAATGATGCATTTAATCATAGTAAGCATCCTAGGTTCATAGGAGATCGGTTTAAATTGGTCATAATATGTTGCAAAACTCATTTTTGGAAGTTTAACCTCTATGAGTCGACTCATGACTCAGAGCAAAACCTTTGGGTCCGAACAGGTCGACTCATTCCTGGAAAACCTGAATGAGTCGACTCATCCACTCTTTAGGTCGACTCATTTCCCACTTTCTTTTGAACCATATTGACACGGGTCCGAACAGGTCGACTCATAGGTCGACTCAACCCTGTAATAAACTATGTTTGAGTCGACTCATCCCCTGTTTAAGTCGACTCATCGTCTGTTTTACTTAATTTTCTGTTGTGTAACTTTGTGAAATTTTTCTGTTATGTTAGTTATTTGTACGTACATCATATAAATATTCAAATGTCTCTTCTTCAACATTCGAACACGAAAAGTGAAAGATATACACCAAAGTGCTCATCATCTTCATTCTTCATTTCATTTATCAATAATCACACATAATAATCTTTGTTGAGCATTGTGCATTGCAGTTGTGATAACGTCCAAATAAGATTGGATTATCTTAGTTTGGGTTAAGACTTTGTGTGGGTTTTTCTTGAATAAAACCTTTGAGGTTTTGTCCTCCAAGAATTGGGGGTTTTTGCACTAACCTTTGCTTCGCAGATTCAGCCGAGTGAAAAGTTTGAAGAACAGAAGGTCCGGTCAAACAAGTAGCGGTAAACGGAGGATTATGAAGAAAGCTTAGGGTTCAAGCGACTTGCGTTCGAAATCAATCGAGCTGAAGTTTTGGAGAACGAGGTGTTCTTCCAATAAGGTAGTGGTAACCGAAGGTTTGTTCGAAGTGCTTAAAGAACTTGGTTCAACTCAAATCTAGGGGAGAAAATAAAATAGGATATGCAACAACTCTAGGGGTTGATCGCCAGTGATCAATTGTTCTCTTGTATTGACTTTGCAACGTGGTAATCAAAACATCTCAATTCTATATTTAGAATTGAGGGAAGACGTACCCTAAGCAAGGGCGATAGGGGAACTGCCTCAATAAATCCGGTCTTGTTCTCTGTATCTCTTAACTCTTTAAATTATGCATTAACTATGCTGTGTGTGAAATTAATCGTAAAATTAATATCACTTGATTGGTGTGCATAGCAACTATTCGATAAATTGTTGCAATCACTTTGATTGCAACTGAGTAAAATTCTGCACATTCAACTTGAGTGAAATTGATACTTGGCGTGAAGTGCACACCAAGTGTTCGACAAAATTAATTTCGCACAAACTTAGTAATATTTTCCTTGATCTCTTATTGTGTTAAGCATTATTAGAGGTAACGATATCAAGGATCATAGTAGTTAATTGATTGATTTAGATAGGGGTTGATATTCTCTATCTTAAGTAATTACATTCGGTTTCACGTATATCTGATCTTTCCATTAACGGATCGTTTAGACGATTGCAATCTAGGGTGCTTCCGCAACCTTTGAAAACATTTTTAAAAAGCCCTAAATTTCAAAACTAGTATATTCAACCCCCTTCTAGATCGGTACTATCGTCTAACAAGTGGTATCACGAGCACCGGTTCATCTAGTGCTTCACATATAACTTTTTAGAAAATGAGTAACGATCCTAAATGGACGTACAATAGGGCGCCTATTTTTACCGGTGAAAACTATAGTTATCGGAAAGGTTGTATAAGTATCCATATCAACTCTATTGATAGGAAAGTATGGAAAGTGATCCAAGATGGTCCTATGGAAATAACCATGACCAATGCGGATGACTTTGTTGTACCTAAACCTGAAGCACAATGGAATGAAGAAGATGAGAAAAAGTATAGCTACGATTGGTGTTGGTTCTATGTGTTGGCAACAATTTTGGTAAAACCTAGAGTGTTCACAAGTTGTCACAAGTGTTGTCTTGATATAAGATAACATGTACCTACAGGATGTTTAAAATATGAATATGCAGGATTTTACTGAGATGTCAGACCCGATGTCATGACATCTGTATACAGAATATTCAGTCTGAATGTTATGTATTGTGTGATTGCGTTTTTTATGCTAATCTATGTACGATTGAAGAGATGATTAAACGCGCATTCAATCAGTAATTACAACCAGATTGACTTATTTTCCAACGAGATATAATCAGCTGTCATGAGAAGATATGAATGGAAAATAATTTTAGGGTTTTATGATGTCCAAGCCCAGCCAAATGATTCTATAAATAGGGCATGGAAAACCTGGTTTTATACACAAGAAATAACAAACAAAATATTGAGAGAGAATAAGGGTTTTAGTCTTGTGTGGTCGTGTGTATTGTAAGCCATTCATTCATCCATAGATGATTGAATTGGACTGATTTTTGAGTTGTAATTTGTCCACTCAAAGCTTTGAAGCATGAGTGTGTGTTTACTTGATTGAAGCTTTTAAGCAGGATCAAGTATGTGTCTTTGAAGAGTGTCTTCTTTTCATTGTAATTCTTGTTTTATATCACTGCTGTGATTGAGGGGGAGTGAGTAGGATCTCATATATAAGAGTGCTTAGGTAGAAGTCACACGGGTAGAGATTAGGTGAAAAGACTGTAACTTGAAGTTGTTTACTGAGAGTCTTTGAACTGATTCTGTTTAGTGGATTTCCTTCCTGGCTTGGTAGCCCCCAGACGTAGGTGAGTTTGTACCGAACTGGGTTAACAATTGCTTGTGTCTCTTGCATTACTGTTCTTTATCTTTAATCCTGTTTGTATTGTTCAGATATTAGTGTCGTGACATTACCTTCGACATCTCATATCTGATACCAGAATTTCAATTGGAAAGCTAGAAATATGCTCATTGTTGCTTTAGGTGTTGATGAGTACTATAGGGTTTCCCATTGTACTAGTGCTAAAGCTATGTGGGACTCATTGCAAATTACCCATGAGGGAACCATTGATGTCAAACTAGCTAGAATCAACACCATAACTTAAGAATTTGACCTTTTTCATGTGGAAGATGGTGAAACCATTGTCGATATGCAAAAGAGATTTTCTCATCTAATCAATCAGTTAAATGATCTTGGTAGAAATACCCCTAATGATGTTGCTACTATAAAATCTTAAGATGTCTTAACAAGGATTGGCTACCAAAAGTCGCTGCGATCAAGGAAGCCAATGATCTAAGAACATTGGGCATGACGACATTGTTCGGCAAGCTTCAAGAGCATGAGCAAGAGCTCATGAATCTTGAGAAACATGAGAAGAATCAAAAGAAAGATAAGAAAGAGAAAGACAAGAACACCGAAAGGAAGTCTATTGCATTAAAGGCTTCAAGATATAAGTCATCCACCAATGATGTGTGTGAAAGTGAGTCAAGTGATGCTGACAAAGATTTGAATAAAGACATGGGGCTGTTCGTTAGGAGGTACAACCGATACCTTAGAAAAAATGAAATCCAACATTCGGACAAAAATCTTGTCAACTATAGAAGGCAATCAAAATTTCCGAATCGAGAGGAAAGCAAGACAAACAAGTCAAAAGGATCATGCTTCAATTGCAAAAAGACCGGCCACTATAAGTCAAAGTGTCCCTTATTAAAGAAAGACAAAGGAAAAGACAAACGCCATAACAAACCAAGCAAACCTAGAAGAGCATACATCGCATGGGAGAGCGATAGCGAGCCCTCAAGCGATGACAACTAAAGTGATGAAGAAGAAATTGTCAATCTTTGTCTTATAACTCATCAAAGGAAGAAAAAGAATGTAAGTCATTCCAAATATGATCATACTGATAAAATGTCTTATGCTGATTTGCAAAATGCCTTTAGTACTCTACACAACGAGGCCAAGGAAGCTTTTAAACGCTTGGCCTCTAATAATAAAAATTTCAACCATTTAGAAAAGAAGATTTCTGATTCCGAAAAGGAATTAGAAACTCTTAAGAAATCTATGATATATGATACTAAAGGAAAAACGGAAGATGATAAGGGATTTTGGTTTAGATGGGGTGGATGTGAAACTTGTCATATTTGGCAAAGAGAGGATAGAACTCTCCAAGCTAAATTAGACAAGGCTTTACAACCTAAAGTTACCTTTGTTATTGATCAATCACACTTTAGAAGCAATATGAATAATCCTTACCAAAAATACACTTATGTGGTTAAGGATCAAGTTAGCAAAATCAACTTTCGTTCGAACTTAAATTGTCTATATTGTTGCAAAAAGTTACATACTATTGCTAAATGTCGATTTAGGAGATTTCTAGTTCCTAAAGGCATTTTTCAATGGTTGCACAAATGCAACCAAAGTTTCACTCACACACTAGGACCCAATGAAAATTGGTTACCTCCTTCCCTTGTTTAAATTTGTAGGTGGAATGTCTTGAGGATACAGAGAGAACATGGGTTCTCGATAGTGGATGCTCAAGACACATGACGGGTGACTCTTCCTTATTCTTCGACTTTGTGGCTAAGAAGAAAGGGTTTGTGGCCTATGGTGACAATAACAAGGGAGATATACTCGGAAAAGGTAGTGTAGGTAATCCCTCATCTACTACTATCTCAGACGTCCTTTTAGTTAAAGGCCTTAAGCACAATCTCATTAGCATTAGCCAATTATGTGACAAAGGGTATAAAGTCTCGTTTTCAAAATAATGTTGCATGATTGAACATAATGAAAATAAGAACGATGTGATTAAGGGCTGGAGGGAAAACAATGTATACATACTTAACTTGAATGAAGTATCCTCGACAAGCGCTAAATGTATTGTCTCCATGAGTGAAGACTCATGGCTTTGGCATAGGCGATTAGCGCATGTCAACTTTGACTTGCTTAATAAAGTTTCTCAAAAGATCTAGTAGTTGGTCTTCCCAAAATCAAATTTTCAAAAGATCACCTATGTGATGCGTGCCAAATGGGAAAGCAAACAAGAATCTCGTTTAAATCTAAAAATATTGTTTCCACAACAAGACCCTTTGAACTTCTCCATATGGATCTCTTTGGGCCATCTAGAATTAAAAGTCTAGGTGGAAACTACTATGGTTTTGTCATAGTGGACGACTACTCTAGATTTTGTTGGACTATCTTCTTAGCAAGTAAAAGCGACACTTTTTCTGCTTTTGAAATTTTTTCCAAGATGTATCAAAACAAATTGAACACTAGCATAGTTACCATTCGAAGTGATCACGGAGGTGAATTTGAAAACCACCTCTTTGAGCAATTTTGTGAAACAAACGACATTGATCATAATTTTTCTGCTCTAAGAACTCCACAACAAAATGGAGTTGTGGAACGTAAAAACCGAATTTTAGAAGAACTTGGAAGAACTATGATCAATGAAAACAACCTTCCTAAATATTTTTAGGCCGATGCCATAAACACGGCCTGCTATGTACTGAATAGGATACTCATTCGTCCTATTCTAAACAAAACCCCTTATGAATTTCTAAAGGGAAGGAAACCAAATGTTTCACATCTTCATATCTTTGGATGTAAGTGCTTTGTATTAAACAATGGTAAAGAAAACCTTGGTAAATTTGACTCAAAAGCTGATGAAGGTATCTTTCTCGGATACTCTCAATCCAGTAAAGCATATAGAGTATACAACAAAAGGTTACTTATTATTGAAGAATTCGTGCATGTTTCTTTTGATGAGTCTTATCCGAAAACTGTCGGAGAAGGTAGTATTGTTAATGGTGCAGGTGTTCCTTCGGAAGACATAATAAAAGATCAAGAAGAAAATCGTGTTGACACCCATTCAGAAAAAGCTAAGGAGGAGCCAGATCTAAAATCTAAAAAGAAAGAGGAGGATCATTCCATCAATAACAATGATCTTCCTTTGGAATGGAAATCTTCCAAGGATCATCCCATTGATAATATTCTAGGAGATATCTCAAAGGGAGTTACAACACGGTCTAAGATAAGTAACTTTTGTTATCACTTCGCTTTCGTCTCTCAAAATGAGCCTAAAAACTCTAAAGACGCATTACTCGATGAAAATTGGTTTCTAGCTATGCAAGAGGAACTTAATCAACTTAAAAGAAATGAGGTGTTGGATCTTGTTCCCCCTCCGTGAGACTATCGAGTAATCGGCACTAAATGGGTGTTTAGGAACAAGTTAGATGAAAACGGAGTCGTAACTCGCAACAAGGCTCACCTTGTTGCTCAAGGGTATAACCAAGAGGAAGGCATAGACTATGAGGAAACTTATGCTAATGTTGCCTGACTCGAGGCTATACGCCTTCTACTTGCCTATGCTTATTCTCAAAATTTCAAGTTATTTCAAATGGATGTCAAGAGCGCTTTCCTTAACGGTCACATAAATGAAGAGGTTTATGTATCTCAACCTCCCGAATTTGAAAACCATGAGCATCCAAACTATGTTTATAATCTCAAGCGGGCTTTGTACAGCCTCAAACAATCCCCTAGGGCATGGTATAAGCATCTTAGCAAATTCCTACTAGAGCAAGGATTCTCAAGAGGGAAGGTTGATACTACCCTTTTTATTAGGCATCAAGGAAAACACTCCATCTTAGTTCAAGTCTATGTAGATGACATTAGCTTTAGATCTACTAACATTAATTTGGTCAAGGAGTTCTCAAAGTTGATGCAGGGAGAATTCGAAATGAGCATGATGGGGGAGCTAAATTACTTCCTCGGACTTCAAATCAAGAAACTTGAAGAAGGAACTTTCGTGAGCCAAACGAAGTATTATAATGAGCTACTTAAACGCTTCTATATGGCAAAGTCCAAAGTGATCGACACTCTAATGCCTACCGCTGTTAACATGGATCGGGATGAAAATGGTAATGCCATAGATATCAAAAGGTATGGAGGTATGATCAGATCTCTCCTCTATCTTACCGCATCTCGACCAAACATTATGTTTAGTGTATGTATGTGTGCTAGGTATCAATCATGTCCCAAAGAATCACATTTAAAAGCAGTCAAGCACATACTTAGATACCTTTGTGGTACTTCAAAGTATGGGCTTTGGTTCTCTAAGGGAAGTGATTTCTCTTTGGTTGGTTACTCCGATTCCGACTTTTCCGGTTGCAAATCGGATAGGAAAAGCACCAGTGGCACTTTCCATTTTTATTCAAATTCCTTGGTAAGTTAGCACATCAAAAAGCAAGTTTCATTTGCTTTGTCAACCGCCGAAGCGGAATACGTTGTTGCAGGTAATTGTTGCATTCAAATTGTGTGGCTCAAACAACAATTACTCGACTTCGATGTTCAACTTGAACGTATTCCCATTTTTTGTGACAACACAAGCGCCATAAATCTAACCAAAAACCCTATACTACATTCACACACTAAACATATTGAAATTCGGCATCACTTCCTTATGGATCATGTTGAGAAAGGTGATGTTGTCTTCGAGGATGTTGATAGCAAAAATCAACTTGCCGATATTTTCACAAAAACTCTTGCGACAGAGCCTTTCTTCCACATCCAAAGGGAACTTAGTGTTCTCGATATCTCGGGTCGCGTCTAAATATATATATCATGCATGTCCATTTCGTGATTCAAAGTGAGGGCTACATGAAGACACTTTTCTTCTATCACCATTCAAGGTAATATCATTCCTATCGAGTTGACCTATATGGATCAATTATGTATGTATACATACTTGTTAAATTTTGATATTCATGATTGATTGATTTGAACTAAGTATGATCCATGTCTATGCTTGAATTATGCTTGAACTTGCTTAGGCATCTCATTTATCATGCATTATGCGTTAAGAAAATTGGTTTGAACCTCATATCATCTAACTAGTAACATGGTTCCAAACAAGTCAACTGAATGAGTCAACTCATCAATATCTGCATTTTCCTCTGGTCTCAACAGGTCGACCTATGAGTCGACTCATCAATCTATGTGTTCTCCTCGGGTCCCAACAGGTCGACTTATGTGTCGACTCATTAATCTCTGGGTCCCAATAGGTCGACCCGTGTGTCGACCCATCACAAAAAAATTCAATCCCAGTATTTTCCTCGGGTCCCAACAGGTCGACCCATGCGTCAACTCATCGCTACCCAAATCTACTTTTTAGGATTTCAAACATCAATGTGTCGAATCATCACACGTGTGAGTTGACTCTTCGCTGCCCAATACTGGGACTGCATTTATTTCAGGTCCCACTACGTCGACCCATGAGTCGACTCTTCGCTGCTTGGGTCAGCGTATATACCCTTAAAATATGGTCGACTCAGTTCTCAAGAAATCTCTTTTCCTGCATAATTAATTATGTTGGTCATTCTATCTTCTACTTCTCTCCACCACTCTCCTCCATACAAAAACCCTAAGAACCTCTCACCAACAACACTCAAATGGTCTCAAGAGCTTCTGGCAAGAGATCTGCTAGAGGACCCTCTTCTCACACCGGGAATGCATCATCTCGATCACATGTTCCGATAACTGCTTTATCCTTACTCTCTGATGATCTTGCTAAAGTCTATGATCAGAAGTTCAAAAACAGAATTGTTATAAAGCAATACGCTCACTCACCCTTAGTGGTTGAAAGCATGTGCATTCCATACGTTGTTGAACGTATTAGTTTTCAAGGCATGGATTTATTCTTGAACTGCATCACTGAGTACAATGAGGATTTAGTTAAATTGTTTTAAACCGGTGTGGCTGAAAAATTCGAGGGCTTTAGGTTTACCTGCAACATTGGTAATCATACTATTGAAGTGAACGATGACGTGTGGAAATCTCTGTTTGAGATCTCTCCACTATCGTCTCCAAATGATCTCAAGATTACCGACAGTGCTAAGAAAACCGTTTGCTCCAGAAGTTGTTTAGAGCACTATATTCCCTACTAATGTGACTATCGGTCAGTTGAAGCCTCTTGACATAATTTTACACAAGATTATGATGCATATTCTGCGTCCTAAACAAGGCGGTTACTCCCGTGTGGACAAGCCCGAAGTACACCTGGTGTATGTACTGAAACACAAAATAAAAGTAAATTGGGCGCACTACATTGCAAGTAGGATCTTCGCACTAAAAGAGTCAGGTAGAGGCACTGTCCTCTGTTATCCCTCATTCATTCAAAGTGTACTTCATAGAGAAAATGTTTTAGTTCAAGGAATTCCTTACAAATCCATAACTGTACATCAAGAATTTTGTCATAAGACTTTGAGTTTGATGGGTTACACTTGGGATCTCTCTGCACGACTATACAAAACTCGTCAGCCAGTTCCAGGCACCAATGCTCGGCCTGTGGAAGATATTGAACATGATGATGATGATGATGAAGACGAAGAAGAGGAAGAAAATGGTGAAGTCCACTCTCAACCAATGGAGCAGGACCATCAAGTCACTGACCATGGTGATTGGCTTGGTCCTACTCTCGGACAACATCCGTCCAATAATCAAGGATGGGGTGAATGGCAACACACAGGATGGACCAGCAATCGTTCACCCTATATGCCCACACCCTCTTCTCCACCCGAAAACTCTGAAGTAATGGAAATGTTAAGAACCATGCAAATCCAGCAGCAAAACTTTGCTACACTTCTAGAGGAGAGGTTCGCAGCCTTGCAGGAACAAATTCAGAGTCAAGGTGACAGTTTCGCATCCTTTGCTTCCATCCAAGAGGAACGGTACGCGGAACTAAGGAGTCAAATCCAAACTCACAGTGACAATTTCAACTCCTTTTCCTCTACCATCCTACAAAGGATTGAAGGCTCAATTCGCGTTCTCGCAGGCTCCGTAAACACGCTGAACACGAACGTCATTGAATTAACCAGCCTCTATGAAAAAGAAAGACTTACGCGTCCACCTTCTGGTTATAGAGCCAGACATGAACCGTTTCGTGGACGACGACCTTAGTGACTGTTAAATTCAACGCATTTCAATTTTCCCTATGTGTGCATGTTATTCTAGATACTTATTTGTCTAATGTATTTGTTGAACACCTATTTGTAATGTTATTTCTGTGTTGGTTCTTTCATCGTGAGATAATTATGCCTATACTTCGTTCATTATTTACATGATTTGTGCATTGTTGTTAATGACCATGTGTTGCAAAGTCGCTGACTAAGTGATTCTGAATATTCTTTTACTTCATGTTGATCGTTTCCTTGCCTCTTTTTGATGTTGTCAAAGGGGGGAGAAAGCAATGGAAACAAACATTAGAAGATGGATAATATAGCAGGAACAAACATTAGCATATGGATAATATAGCAGGATGTTCGAAGGAATGCATAAAATCAGGGGGAGGATATCCATCAAAGTACACGTTTGTGCCACGGTTTGCCATCATCAAAAAGGGAGAGTATGTGAGGGAAAATATTCCTAGTCCTTATTTTAATGATGTCAAACCTCTCTAGTCACCGACATCATGTCTTTGAATAATATCATCATAGCATAGAAAGTATTCATCATTTAACATGTTCAAAATATAGGTTCCGTGTGTTCAAGCATATAGGAGCATATCTTATATGTGAATCATGCACTTAATCATAGTATACATCCTAGGTTCATAGGAGATCGGTTTAAATTGGTCATAACATGTTGCAGAACTCATTTTTAGAAGTTTAACCTCTGTGAGTCGAGTCATGACTCGGAGCAAAACCTTCGGGTCCGAACAGGTCAAGTCACAGGTCGACTCATTCCTGGAAAACCTGAATGAGTCGACTCATCCACTCTTTAGGTCGACTCATTTCCCATTTTATTTTGAACCGTATTGCAATGGGTTCGAACAAGTCGACTCATAGGTCAACTCAACCCTGTAATAAACTCTGTTTGAGTCGACTCATCCCCTATTTGAGTCGACTTGTCGCCTGTTTTACTTAATTTTCTGCTGTGTAACTTTGTGAAATTTTTCTATTATGTTAGTTATTTGTCCGTACATCATATAAATATTCAAATGTCTCTTCTTCAACATTCGAACAAGAAAAGTGAAAGATATACACCAAAGTGCTCATCATATTCATTCTTCATTGCATTTCTCAATAATCATACATAATAATCTTTGTTGAGCATTGTGCATTGTAGCTGTGATAACGTTCAAATAATATTGGATTATCTTAGTTTGGATTGAGACTTTGTATGGGTTTTCCTTGAATAAAACCCTTGAGGTTTTGTCCTCCAAGAATTGGAGGTTTTTGCACTAACCTTTGCTTCGCAGATTCAGCCGAGTGAAAAGTTTGTAGAACGGAAGGTTCGGTCAAACAAGTAGCGGTAAACGGAGGATTATGAAGAAAGCTTAGGGTTCAAGCGACTTGCGTTCGAAATCAGCCGAGCTGAAGTTTTGGAGAACAAGGTGTTCTTCCAATAAGGTAGCGGTAACCGAAGGTTTGTTCGAAGTGCTTGAAGAACTTGGTTCAACTTGAATCAAGGGGAGAGAATATAATAGGATCTGCAACAACTCTAGGGGTTGATGGGCAGTGATCATTTGGTCTCTTGTATTGACTTTGCAACGTGTTAATAAAAACATCTCAATTCTTGATTTAGAATTGAGGGTAGATGTACCCTAAGCGAGGACGATAGGGGAACTGCCTCAACAAATCCGGTTTTGTTCTCTCTATCTCTTAACTCTTTAAATTCTGCATTAATTACGTTGTGTGTGAATTAATCGTAAAATCAATATCGCTTGATTGGTGTGCATAACAATTGTTCGATAAATTGTTGCAATCACTTTGATTACAATGAGTCAAATTCTGCACATTCAACTTGAGTGAAATTGATACTTGGTGTGAAGTGCACACCAAGTATTCGACAAAATTAATTTTGCACAAACTTAGTAATATTTTCCTTGATCTCTTATTGTGTTAAGCATTATTAGAGGTAACGATATCAAGGATCATAGTAGTTAATTGATTGATTTAGATAGGGGTTGGTATTCTCTATCTTAAGTAATTCCATTCGGTTTCACGTATATCTAATCTTTCCATTAACAGATCGTTTAGACGATTTCAATCTAGGGTGCTTCCGCAACCGTTGAAAACAATTTTAAAAAGCGCTAAATTTCAAAACTGATATATTCAACCCCCCTTCTAGATCGGTACTATCGTCTAACACAAAACTCTTGAACCATTATTGATTTATACACATGACGGGATTCTGAAACCAATCACACACACACACACACACACACAGAGAGAGAGAGAGAGAGAGAGAGAGAGAGAGAGAGAGAGAGAGAGAAAGAGTTTGGTGATGACCTGCTAAGAAACTAGTTCCAAGTTTAAAAAATTACTTTTCTCCCCCATCTCTTTCACGTTTGTTGACGAACTAGAGAAAATATTATTGTTACGTACAAACCAAATGGCCCACACCACACATTTTAAAATCATAAGAAAACCTCCCCTAACTTTAACCTTAACTCCTAATGATAAAAAGTTGTAAGGTCTCTAGAAAGAGCCACTAAAATCCCTAACTACTTAAAAATCTTATACGAAATACTGAAAGTTAAGTTAGGTACAAACAAATGTGAGTCAGATTCAAGAAAATCTCCACACAAAATACAAGAAATACCCTTAGGATCGACTATGACATTTCGCTTGAACATATTCGCCTTATCCAAGGATCTCCCCAAAATGAGGTCTGGAGACCCGACCCTTCTTCTCTAGCAAACCCTTTCTCAAACCAATTGGAAGAATCGTCTTTATTGGATCAAAAAAGAGACACTCCTATCCAAAAAGAGGAAACATAAAGCAACCTTGAAAGCCTACCTCCGTGCAAGGAAGAGACAATAGAGACATCATGATGAACATGAAGGTGTGAAAAACACAAGAAATAGGGGTTTGGATTGGGTTTTACAAAACAAAAGCTTTTTACCAACTCAAGAACACCACTTAAAAGTTAATAATAAAGAGATAAAAACACCAGTATTTTTATCCTGGTTTGCTTGAAACTCAAAGCTACTCCAGTCCACCTGCTAAGGTGATTTTTCCTTATACACAAGAACTTAATCCACTATAATCAACTGATTACAATAATCATAAAGAATAACCTTCTTTGTCTTCTCAAGGATCTGACTATACCCCAGTCTCCTTAAGGACTCACAAAGAATAACCTTCTTTGTCTTCTCAAGGATCTGACTATACCCTATTTTCCTTAAGGAATCAAATAAACAGTTTGAATAATATTTTGTATGTTACAAGTTGCTTCTATAGATGTAGATTTTACACAAATGATAGACACATACTTAAAGAAAACATATGTACAAAATATAATAGCTTTTCAAAGTTTAGGCAACGCTTTTGTATACTTCTATGTCATTTTTCTCCAAGTCTCCAAGTCCCACTTATATAGCATAAGAAGAAGACCATTGGAGGGGAAAATGGGGAAACCTCATAGAGAGGTTGTCCATTGTAGGATGGTGAAAGGAGTGATATTATGTACTAACCTTCACCCACATAACCAGTGACAAGTGTGGTGTATAGTATTGTCCTTGTCCATGCAATCAGGTAGTGGAAAGGATATTCGATTTGTACTATGTACTATTTGATCACATACCCATTTGATCTTATCTTCAAGTTCATTGGCTTCTGATGAAAGTTGATGAAGCATGAAATGAAGAAACATAAAGGTGGATTCAGAAACTTCAGAATCTTCAGTCAAAACCTTGACAACGTCAGTAGTCTGGCTTGAGATCTTCAGTATCTTCAGAATCTTCGGTTAGAACCTTGACAACGTCAGTAGTTTGGCTTGTGATCTTCAGTATCTTCATAGTATTCAGAATCTTTAGTCAGAACCTTGACAACCTCAATCGTCTGGCTTGAGATCTTCAGAATCTTCAACTAAGAAACATAACTTCATAAGCTTGCCATTCTTCAAAATCTTAGTGATCAGAGTCACGTCCAGAAGCACGAACTGAGAGAACGTTCCAGCAACAACATAACATCTCCTCAAAAGCTTCTCAAGAGTAAATCAGCACAGAAGCAGAAAGGTCATTGCAGCAGGAATATTGAACATCTTTCAGAACTTCTTATAAATGGTTGTAACGGGAAATTCATGATCATCAAGCTATTGACAAGCTAGAGATCAATTAACAAGAGTCGCCACCGCGCTTTTATTGTTTCCAAGGAAAAAGGGAAAAAGTACGAACAAAACCCAAATAGTAAGAAGTTTTCAAATACAAACTAATAAAAGTCAGAGATCACAGGTAAGGGGGTTGGTTACACAAAGGGAAGGTGTTAGCACCCAAAGTGTCCTAGGTACTCCTAGGGAGCCCTTTTTGTGTGCATATGTATTTTGTACAAAGTGATGTTTACAAATAAATAGAATGGGGGGATGAGAAAAGAATTCATTAATTATATTTTGTGTTTGACAAGGCCTTCAGTCTTGTGCCTACGTACCAACATAAAAATGAGGGATCAAAACCTCGTAGTTCGTGCTACAAATTCCAAAATGAGTGTGTTGATTTTAACAAAATTTAAGTTTGAAAGGAACAAGGCCTAAAATGATTTAAATGAGTTAGTTCTTTTTGGCTTTTTTGAAAGTTTAAGTCAAGTATAGTTAAGTTTATTTACAAGTTTGATTTAAGAAGAGAAGTTTGAAAATGCAATGGCATAAGGCCAAAGTTTCTATCTTTTTGCAAAAGTAGTCAAAGTTTAGAACAAAAATAGTTCACACAAAGAAGATTTTGAAAATGGAGGGAGAGATTTTGAAATTAAATAAATGGGGAGAAGATGAAGAGTCTATCCTATGTACAGAAATAAAAGTTTAGAGTGGAAAAGATCTGACCAAATGGGTAGCAATCCAATAGACAAAAATGTCAATAGAAACCCAAAATTCCCTTGGACTTTTAAAGTCAAGCAACACACAAATGCACAATTATATTATCTTGAAGAGCAAGGCATCAAATAAAGATGGCCTCATCCAAGCTTATCCACTTCGTGATCTTCTTCAAAGTGGCCCATGCAACATATGAATTCCACAAGTCACAGGTTTAAAATAACAGCTTCACAATGATCATGTTGTAGATGAATCTTAAAGAGATCTTCAAAGATGTATCAGATGAATTTCAAACTTGTAAGCACTTGGTTCTTCAACAAATTGGTATTGGCCAAGTCCATTAGCATAGGAATGTTGCCTAAGTTCTAAGTCCATTTGCTCAAGATCAAACCAACAGTCCACTCAGAAGTTTTTTAGGGTTTTTGTTTTTATTATGTACATTAATGGTCAAAGACCACACAAACAAACAGAGTAAAACAAACAAAATATATCACACAATATGGTCCAAATGGACAAAGTGAAAATTACATTAACATAAATAATTAGAATGATATGTACAATGGCAAATGATATAAAGTGCTAAAAGTAAATTGCATTAAAGTAAAAGCTTGAAATTAAAAGTTAATAGTTAGTAGGTTAGAGGTTATTTTTGCTTTGCTTTTCATTTCAAGACATTCTTTGGAGAACACTCAACCCACTTATCACAAGCATGGATCCTTGAACCAAAACATCTTATAATCTCACTAACTTGAATGCTTATGCCTTTTGTGTCACAAATTTAGCGCTATGTTAAGCAATCGTAATTGGACTTATGTAGAAGTCACAACTATTTGAGGCCGGGCAATATACTTTTGGTGTTAATGCATGTTGGAGGCATAGTATTATGAACTATGCTCATGAAACATACCACACACAAAAAATATGCAAAAGGTGTGGCCTAATCTCATCCATACTCATGTCAATTTCTCAATTAACTAGCATTAGGACTTTGAGATGTCATAGGCCAAATGGAAATGAATGGATGAAGAAAGGGAATTAGATGAAGAGGGAAAGGGATGAATGAGATCACAAATTGGTCAAAGGAGGACTTTTACCAAATTAATATCATTCATTCATTTTAGGAGATGGAATGTATATTCCATCAATCCCCAAAATCCAATGATATTAACTTGACAAAGTGAAATCAACCTTGACCAAGGCCCAACAACAAACAAGCAAACTCAATTAAGTCAATACAAATGGTCAACAAAATTTAATTGGCATTTATTCAATTAAAATTAATAAAATAATGCATTTAAATCAAATATGTTTTGTCCAATTCCTAAAATCCCATCAAAACACCAAAGAAATGGCCATGAGATTTATCATAGGTCAAACAAGGTCAAAGGACCTTGGAGAAAAAATTTCATAATTTTTGGACACTTAAAAATATTTTTAAACAATTAAAAACAAATGCAAAATCAACTAATTCATGAAAAATATTAATAATGATCCAAAAAATCATTTTAATTCAGAATATCAAAGAGAAATTTTTTTGAAATTTTTTGGTGAAAGTCCCATATTTTTTGGATCAATATTAAATTTAATATGAATTGTTGAAGAAAATGCAATTAAAATAAAATTTCAGAAATTCTAAATTACGTGGACCATCAGATCTCCCTCATTAATTGAGGTGGCAAATCAGATGATCCAAAACGCGCGTTCCACATGTGCCTTAGTCAACTGTGCTGTACACATGGTAATTAAAACAAACGCTCAGGATTAAAATGTGATACATGGATCCTATGGTTCAGAGCCTTGCCAAGTCATCACCAGAGCCAGAGCTCCGGTCATCTTCTCCGGTGGACCTCACCGGACTGGTCAATATGAACCATCACCAAAAAGAAAAACAAGGACATGATCTTGAAGAAAAAATGGCATTGAGCTCGAATCTGACCTCCATTCACTCCAATTCCAAATATATTGAGAGATATATGGAATTGAAATTATAGGTATACGAATTGAGTTGCTTTGATTTGGCCTCAAAGCAACTCAATCTTGTTGCCTACATTGGTAGGACTTCAGACAACCAAAGAATCAATGGAATTGAGCAAGAATTTGAGAGAATCGGAGAGTTTAAAATTTCTGCAAATTACCTTCAATGGAGGTTTGAACACGATAGATCTTGATCTGGCTTGTGCTTGGACTCACTTTATTTGCTTGCAGGAAGAGAATGGAAAGGTTTAGAAGCAATGGATTCTTGGAGAATTGAATTCCAAAATAGTGGAGATTCAAGCTCAAATTCAAACGAATTTATTAGGTTTATCCTAAAAGAGTGAAGGGTTTTCAATGGGGAATCAAAGCTGGCGCAATGGTGTTGTTAATTCTGAGCAAATGGAGCTTTATTTATAGCTGAATCATGTGATATTTGCACACTCACTTTCACTTTCCAAAATTGGCAAATGATGATGCAATGGTGCATGGGGGTGCATAGGCCCATGAAATGATAACTGAAGGTCCAAATTTAAAGATCAGATGCTTTGAAGTTAGCTTAGATTGCAAGGCACATGTACATTGATGTTTGAAGTTGGATCCATGCCAAATGATATCAGCCTGTTTAAGCCATGCGCAACCTATGCATTTCAAGTCCAAAATGAATGCATTTGAGCTCTTTGTAAAGGTGAGATCAAGAGGTACAAGATTTATGTTGAACACTTTTTCATTTGGAGCTTGGAACTTGGAGAAATTTGAGATGGAAGTTTGGAAAAATTTGTCATAACAAAAATTTTCTAAGTGTCAAGCCATATGTCTCAGTATCCCACCTTGCTTAACTTTTTATATAAGCTTCCAATGAGAAACGTGTCTTCATTAAAGTTGTAGCTCTCTCAAAAACCTTCAAAATGGTCACCAATTTCATGTCATTTGGATTTGAAATGATAGAGTTATGCATTTTTGAAGTTTGGAAAAATCACTTGATCAATGGTATAGGTCAAAAGTGACCTATAATGTAGCCTCATATCACATGCTCAAAAAAGTTGAATTAGCTCCCAATCCAAACATAAAAGTTGAATTAGACACATTTAATTTGATTGTGCAACTTGGAAATCTTTCATCTCATAAAAATTGAGCAAGTTATGGCCTTGGGAAGTTGACTTTCAAACTAGGGTTTAGACAAAATGACCTATAATGTTTCAACATAAAAATGATTTTCCAAGCAAAACTAGCTCTAGGTCTCAACATGAAAGTTGTTTGTAATATCATTTAGAGTTTTTTTTTATCTTGGAATCATTTTCATATGGTGAAAATTGTAGGAGATAGGGTCTAGGGAGACCCAGTTTTGATCAGATGAATTCATCTGGCCAACCACCATCAACCAACTTGCTAATTTCCAATTATATTGACTTTCTTGGCTCATGGTAGATCATATATGCATAATATGATGAAATTTGAATTGTCCCTTGAGAAATTTGATCAATTGGTGAGATAGATTTTTGGAGAAGTTACTCAAGATACCCAGTCAAACTAGGGTTTCCAAGGCAAATCACCCTCAAACTCTTGAAGAAAACTTGATCAATATAACATATAGAGATCATTGGGACTCATATATGATGTTATTGAATCAATTCTTGGATCAATTCTTGGTTGTGATCTTTGTTCATGAGGGTCTCAAACCCTAGATGTGATCTTGATTTATCAATGAGATCATGCCCTTCCTACAAAAAGAGTTAGACAAATGCAAAGACATATTTTTGGTATTTTGGTTAGTGAAATGATAAAATACAAGTATGATATAATCACAAAGGTCTTGGTGATCTCTCCCAAAACAAACCCAATGAAAGAGGGGTAAGGAGGATGCCAAGGCATGATCCCAATGCTTATGCTCATGATGAAATAGCATGAGGGATCTTAGGGTCAAAATTGGGGTCTTACAATGGCACAGAAGCGGAAATGGAACTCTTCATTCAGAAAGTGATGACGTTTCACGTCATATACTCAGAATCAGAACTGGTTGTTAAAGCTACATAGTAACAAACCATTAGGGTACCAATTTTTTTTCACACAAATACAACATTGTTATCATCAAAACTTAAGGTATAAATGCAGAACCAAATATTGTTTTAACAGAACATGCATACTATCATACCCAAGGCCAGAGGCACCCATAATAAGTCTCCGCCTCTGTTTGTCTAAGATGGATAAACTAACCACATGAAGGTCTCTAACGCCTAATCCTTCTTCCTTATTATATTTACACACATCAGACCAATTCATTCAGAATATTTGGACTCTACTTTCATACCTCCCTAAAGAAACCTTCTCTGGATCCTGATTAAGATCTTCCAAACTTTGACAGGCATTTTTAAAAAATAGATGGGAAAAAGAAAAGTATAGATTTGATAACATAGTTAAAAATAATAACTCTTCCCCTATGCTAACATGCATATGATTTCAATAATTAGTCTCTTACGCATTAGTTTAACTAGATTTTTCCAAGCAGCATTCAAACGAGGGTTGGCTCCCACTAGAAACCCCATATATGAGAACGGTGGAGACTTAATCATACAATGAAGAAAATCATCTACTAACTATATATAGGAAGGATCAATGTTAACCCAAATCAAATTACTCTTGTGAAAAATAAACCTAAGTCCATAAACTAGCTTAAATCCCTTTCGAATAGCTTTTATGGCCCCAGGATTCTCGATTGAAGAATCGACCAAGATTAAGGTATCATATTTTGATCAATGTGTTTGCAGGTATGAAGACTGCAATAACCTATTAATTTGGTTTTAATGTTGCTAACACTCTTAAGAGAAGTCTTCATTAGTGTTGTTGTTCAAGGCTCTGTCTGTTCAAGTGATGGTGTTTGGCAAATTGTTGTTTAAGTGATGGTCTTTGATAATTTTTTATCAAGTGGTTGTTCTTAATATGTTGTTTATGTGATAGTTCTTGAGAAGTTATTGATAAAGTGACGGGCTTTATATGTTGTTCAAGTGATGGTGCTTGACAAGTTGTTGATCAAGTGATTGTCCCTGATATGATGTTCAAGTAGTGGTGTTTGACAAATTGTTAATCTAGTAGTGGGGCTTGATGTTTTATCCAAGTGATGGTGTTTTGTGTTTTGACCAGGGGATGGTGTTTGGTGCTTGTTGATCAAGATATGTTGATCAAGATGAAGCATAAAGATCATATAATGTAGTGACCAAATGGATATTCTTAAATATCAAAGTTGTGATTAATAAGGTTAAGTTGACAAAAGTTGATGTCGTTAAGATTTTTATGCTTGGAGATCAAGTTATATGTGCCTATATGTGAAGACAACAATTTATGTCAAGCAACGTTTAGTGAAGTCAACAAATATCTATGATCAAGAGCCTTATAAATCCATAATAAAAGCGGAATTGGTGTCAACATACATGAAGATATGGGAACAAAGGAGCCTTATAAACAAACGTATAAAGATAACATCTGAGAACTCAACCCTCCCTCTGGTATCAGCGTAGGAACATTATCATGAAAACAGAAACCAACAGAAGAACAAGGATCAGAATAGGGCATAGTCATACTTGACTCTTGAGGAGGAGTATAAAGCTTCGTAATTAACTTCTTCGAAATAGGGACTGAGCATGAGTGCTTGATAAACAACAAGAGGAACTAAAGGAGAATAAGCGAAACTGGAGGAATCTTCTCATGTTGAAGAAGTTGGCTCTGCAAACTCTGAAACGAAATAAATTGTACAAAATCCTACCCATTGAACGAGGGGATGCAAGATAACTTTCGAAGATGAGGAAGGCCGAATGGGAACTACATCCCACTTTGGGACCACCTCCAATGATGAAGGAATCAAATCTTCAAAGTCTTAAATTCTGACCAAACCATTGGGTGGATCTTAGGTAAGAGAAAAAGTAGGAGAAATGTTTATTTGACATGGGGTGTAAATAGTCTGAACCAGGGGTATGGTAACAAAGAAGGGTCCAAGTTAGGTGAATCCAATCGTCCCATACACGGAAGAGGCTTAAAGCCCATATTCAACTCCAAAAATATTATTAACACTCCCAGCTTAATTAAAATAACAAAACCATACAGAATCGGGATGTTCAAAACATTGGAAGTGATGTTCAAAAAATCTGTCAAATTTAACTCATTAATCTTTTAATATTATTGTTAAGAACTATATTAATACTAAATGGTTCGATATAAAGTTTAAATTGATAGTAAATAATTAAATTTAATAAGTGAATAAATATAAAGAACAATTCGACACTTTAATAAAATATTTTTTAGAAAAAAATACTCATAATACTATACTAATTTGAGACTATTGTACATAATCGGAACGATTACATTTAAATTATTTGTTTTGGATCGGATATCACATTTAATCTTAAATGATTAACTTCAAGATCTTCAAGATCTTAATGCCGGTAGATATATTACTAGCCCAATCTTTCAATGGCCTTTAGTTTGTACACGTTGAACCTTTATCTATTTTAACATTAAGTTTTTGATCTTTTCAGTTTAGAATTTTAATTTTTAATCCATTCATTTTAAAAATAGTATTTTAATCTCTCAACTTTATCTCTTTTAGAATTTTGTTGGTCACCCTCTACTATTACATACATGACACTTGTGATTAAGATAAAAAAATTATATTTAATGATGTGGCAATGTTGATTGAGATGATTTATTGTTAATTTTTTGTATATAATAGAGTGATTAATAATTGATAATTTTAAATATTTTTTTATAAATTTATTTGAAAACTAATTTAAAGATATTCATTCTAAAAGACATTTTTGGGCTTAGGTCCAAGTCACTTCAACATCTCTCTAACCCACACACAAGTTAATATGCTAAATATGTATGTGATATATAAACACTGATACTATTTATAATCAAATGAATGTGGAACTTTAATCATAGAATAATAACATTAAAGTGAAATAAAACACAACAAAATTAAGGGACATGGAAGGTGCGACGTTGGCTTCTAATTAATTTGTAAGTCGGTGTTTTGTTGCTTATGAGTTTAATTTGTGTGGGAAGTATCATGATATATGTTTATTGGAAAACTTAGTAAATAAACGCTAATCTCTTGTAAGCAGTTACTTGAAAGATCAATCAGATAATTCTAGAACATAGTGTTAAAAATCTTTCTTAGTTTTGTGTGAGAATGTGAAGGGTTTCGTCGTGGTCGAAATCTTTATGTAAAGGTAGTGGAAATTAAGGTATAACGCTAGAAAGGTAAATGATTTCGACAATGATAAAGTGACAATTTTTTTTCGTAAAAGATAATGTAAAATGAAAAAACAATAACAATAAAATGAAAGCAAGATTGCAAAAGAAATAAGTTTAAGGAAAAGACTTTGCATTAAATAAAATGGTGTTTGATATCATACATTTCGCTCAGATAACTCGTTTCTCGCTTCGCTTGGGTACTTTGAGTAGATGAGTTTTTATAGTAAATTCAACACAACACCCTGATTCATAACATTATAACTCTTATTTATACTAATGTAAAATAACTGCTTATAACAACCTTCTTTTCAGAAATTGACACGTAATTGATGCATTCTTATCGCCCCTAAAACGTCTCCCACGTGTCTATCTGGGTAAGACGAAAAAACAGTTACTTGCTTTAAAATTGTTTCTCCGCGCCAACTACAGTTTGTCGACGTATCTCTCTGATTATTGACGTCGAAATCTTGAACAATGTTGTCGTCGAAGTCCTGGACGAGATCTTTTTTCAGAAAATCCTAAGTCTGAATCTCTATCCCATATCTGATACTTAGACTCCATTAGCTGGAAAACTGAGTCAAAATGCCTTTTCAACCTTCCAACTTTTTCCTATGTTTTTCCTTATTGTGCTGAGATTTGATCATGTCTAAAATCCCAGCCAACAAATTGCCCCCCAAAATGCCACTTTCGACTGAAGGAAGATATGAGTATTTTTGAATTTCCTTGACATTATTTCATATAATGGGATAATGTCATTGGCATCATGAAATTTCTGTCAACCGTCACATCGAAAATGTGCAGCTTCCCATAACTTTTAATCATGGCTCCTCTTTTTCAAATCGGTGTGGCTACTTACACGCAACCGTTCGATTTCTCCTCTAAAGGCATGACACGTATCACAAAAATTGGTGTCATTATAAATACTTCTTTCATTATTCTTCTTCTGTTTTTCGCTTTCTTCTTCACAAAATTTCTTCTAAACTTTTCTTCTTCAAATTTATCATCTACAAGAATGACTACATCTTCCAAAGCCAAAAGCTCAAAAGAATCTAAAGATTCTCTGCCTCTTGCTACTAGAATATAATTTCTCATTCTTGCTGGAAATCAACAGTATGTCTCAGAGCCACCCATGCAAGAAGAAAAGCTTTGTATCTACAAATCCCAGATATTAGTTCCTTACTCAATCTCTGCTAAAACTCATGCGCTTATGTGTCCATTACCTGATCCTTCAATTGATGTTGTTAAGCTGAAAGAGTTTTTTTCTCCTACCATCGAACTAAACCCATAGTAAGTATAAAAAAACCCTATAGATTTAGAATGTATGACTGTCACTCTCTATGTCTTTCGTTCCGCCCATTCACCTAAAAGAAATGAAGATTACATTTCTTGGTTAAATAAAAATGAAACACAAAAGGGTCTAACCTGGAAAGAAAGAGGGATCTATGACTTAATCCAGTTGTCGAGGGTTAGTCCTCGTTACTATCATATTATGCTCGTCGCATATTTATATTTCTGGGAGAGTAGCACCAATACATTCCAACCCCCTTGTGGAATGGTTTGAATGAGTTAGTTCTTTTTAGCTTTTGAAAATTTTAAGTCAATTATAGTTAAGTATATTTACAAGTTTGATTTAAGAAAATGACTTTTAAAATGTAATGACATAAGGCCAAAGTTTCTAGTTTGCAAGATGGTCTAAGTTTAGAAAACAAGCACAAGCAAAGAAGTTTTTTAAAAAAGGAGAGAAAATTTTTGAAATTAAAGAAATGGGGAAGAGATGAAGAGACTAATCCTAAGCATAAATTCAAAAGTCGAGAGTTGAAAAGATCTGACCAATGGACTACAATCCAATAGACAAGAATGTCATATAGAATCCCAAATTCCCTTGGACATTAGAATCAAGCAAGAAATAATGCAAAAAATATCAACTTGAAGATCAAGGTATCAAATAAAGATAGCCACATCCAAGCTTAGCAACTCCATGATCTTTTTCAAATTTGCCCATTTAGCAGATGAATTTCACAATGCATAAGTCACAGGTTCAAAATAACAGCTTCACAATGATCATGTTGCAGATGAACTCAAATGGATCTTTAATGATGTATCAGGTGAAGTTTTAAAATACAAGCACTTGGTTACATGAAAGTTGGCATTGGCCAAGTCCTTTGCATATGGAGTGTTGCCTAAATTCTAAGTCCAATTTCTCATATCAAACCAACAGTCCACACACGACATTGTTTTAGGGTTTTTTGTTCTTATTATGTACATTAATGGTCAAAGACCACACAAATAAACACAATATACACAAACAAAATATACCACAAAATATGGTCCAAGTGGACAAAGTGAAAATGACATTAATATAAACAATTAGAATGGTATGAGTAATGGCAAATGAATAGAGCTTAAAAATTAAATTGCATTGAAAGTAAAAGACTTGAAATTAAATGTTAGTTGTTAATGAGTTAGAAGTTAGTATTGCTTTTGCTTTTTGTTTAAGTCATTCTTTGGAGAACACTCAACCCACTTATCACAAGCATGGATCCTTGAACCAAGACATCTTCCAAAGGAAGGAAAAAAGGCCAAGTTTCCATACAATACTGTAAGACCCTAATTTTGACCATAAGATCCCTCATGACATCATATCATTGCTCATTGCATTGCCTCAAGGATCATAACATCTTGGCTCCTTTACCTTTGGGTTGGGACTTGTGTGAGTGGTTTTAGACCACAAAGCATGCTTGAATTGTATAGTATTGCTTTTATTATTTTGTTTACTAACCAAAAGCACAAAAATATGTCACTAACTTTGTTTGGTTTGAAGCTTAAGCAATCATGAGATCCAAGGCTCCTAGGAGGCCCCTATGCTCAAGGAAATGGCCAGATGAAGATGAAAGCAAGCATGAAAATGGTTCCCAAAGCTCAATCATCATATATGTTTCCCAAGTATATCAATTTGTCAATTTGGTCAAGATAAACCAAAGGGCTTGAGGATTGTTTCCCAAGGAAACCCTAATTCAACAGTGCATTGACTGTGCCTTGTTCATGAAGCAACCTTAACCTATGATCAAATTTAATCAAGGTAGGTTCTTCCATTCATAATTTTATGCATATATGAGTCTATGTGAGTGTCCTCAATTATTCGTTCATAAAGATTTGAAGTTTGGACTTGAGAAGTTGACCAGTCAAGTCATCTAACTAAATTGAAATCCACTGAGACCTAACGTTTGATGTGTTTGTCAAATGAAGATGACCCCAAGATAAACAATGTTCTTAAGAACCATATGAACAACTTTCATGTTTATCAAAAATTCATTCGAAACTTGTAAGGTCATCATTCATTTCAAAATATTATAGGTCATTTTGACTGAAACCCAAATTTTGGGTCAACTTCCCAAGGACCTAACTCACTCATTTTTGATTATTTTTGGGTGAGACCAAGTGAATTGGAAATTTTAAGATGTCTACTTCAATTGTTATGTTGGACAAAATTTCATAATCTTAAAAGAAACACATGTGATAATACAAAACATTATAGGTCACTTTGGACCAAAGCCATTGAATCTTGAAAAAGTCCAACTTCAAATGCCCATAAATTTCTCATTAAAAATCCAAATGATGCAAAATTTAAGTCCAAATTGATTTTATTGAAAATATCTACAACTTTGATGTTTGAGGTTTTTCCATTTGAGGCTTGCATTATTGAAACAGAAGGGCTTGAAGTTGGTTCTTTTTGGCAAATTTTTCAAATACATGTTTTGTACCTTGAACTTCATGGCCAGTTTTCACAATTTTCCAAACTCCAAATAGATTTTTGTTCAACATAGATTTTGTTCCTTATATCAAGACCTTTTCAACCATTACTCACATGCCTATATTTGGATTTTCCAAATGGGACTTTCGAAGAGGGGAACTTTTGTGACCATTTATGCATTTCATGATGAAATTTCATACACAAGCCAATGCCATTCAATCTGCACGTCCAAACTTGCTTCAAATCATTTCAGCTTGCATTTCCAATTGGTTTTGGGCCTCACATGCGCCTGTACAGGCCCGTGCATGGAGGACTCAATGATCATGCACACGAGTTCCATTCACTCTCCTTGTAGCTTCAGTTATAAATAGATGAATTACTTCATTCAATTCTCAACCTGAAGGCGCCTGAAACTCTGCTGGAATTGAATCTTAACCTCACACCAAAGGAATTTTAAATTTTCACTTCTCTTTTCAAGCTTGAATTTCAACTTCCTTGGTTGATCTTCAGCTTCCAATTCCTAAGCCTTGCATCATAACCACCTCAAGGTCAAGCTGCAATCAAGAATTGGAGTGGATCGTGTTCATCAAAGTTGCACTTCAAAGGTTTACATCTGAACTGTTTTGCTTCGAATCTCACCATATATTGTGCTTTGTTTGAGTTTGCTTGGTTTTCTGAAGTCCTCGTGTGAGAGGCAAGCCAATGGTGGCTTTAATTTTGTGAATTGATGAACTTCATATTGAACACCTAGATTTTCCACCTCAGATTTCTCCTTCCATAGGAATCTTGAGTGAAATCTAAGGTTACAGGGGTGATGTACATCACCCCAGCTTTAATTTGGTATAAGGATCGTGTGTTTTGGTTGAGGTTGCAAAACCTGCAACTGGTGGCCGGTTTTTGCTTGCTCGTCGGAGAAGACGGTGGTTTCCACCACCGTCCCCACGTGGATGGCTCATATCCTTTGGATCTCATGTCTCCATTCTAATCGTGGCCATGCGTTTTAATTACTTTTTAAAATCCAACGTGTGATGCTGTTGACTAATGCTCACCATGCGCGCGTGCCTCATGTCCCTTGGATTGGCCACGTCAATTAATGAATGTGGATCCAATGCTTCCTGAGTTTTCCTATTTTATTAATTTCTGTTTTATTTTCTTTAAATTCATTTATTTTCAAAAATTCATAACTCTTTTATTTGGAATCACACAAATATGGGACCAATTGCAAAAAAATTCTCTTAAATTCTAGTTTCATAATCTGATTTTTAATTATTTTTATGATTATATTTAATATTTTTTGTGAATTATTTTGTTTTTGATAGTTTTTAATTCATTTAAAATACTTTTTGATATTCAAAAATGCCAAAAATATTTTCTTAATACATATGGATGATGATAAGCCTATGAAAAATATTCTCATCAATTTCTTAATTGATTTGAGATTTATTTGAGATTTTAGTCCATTTGTGTTATTTTTCTTCATTTTTAATTGTTTTAAAATAGTTTCTATTTTCAAAAATATGTTGAGAAAATTTGTCAAGCATTGTTTGACCATGTTAGACTTATGATAATTCAATTGGACTTATTCAAGTTGATTTGAATTGAATTTGAAGTTTGACCTTAATTTGTTCATTTTATTTTATGCATTATTTTAATTCCTAAAAATAACAAAAATATGTTTGACATTTCTTGACTTCTAATCTTCATTTCACTTCTGCTTACCATTGATTGATGTTGATTCCATTCACATTTGATCATTGTGTTTTGGTTATGTCTTTTGAATTTTTATTTTGTACATTCCATCTTCATCTTTCATCTTCTTCTTTTTCTTTTGACCAATGAGTTAATGATTTGTGGTTAGCCTTGACATATGGGAGGCTTAACCTTCTTTGATCCAAATCAAATTCAACTTGATCAAAGATCAAGTGAATTGCTTTGTGTCCAAGATAGGTTGCTTCTTGGTCAAGCAAAGAACCTGAAATCCATACAAGGTCATTCTTCTTTTATTTTGGCATGGCAAGTTGTAGGAGCTTGGCTTACTAGTCATGATCTCTAACTTATGTTTATTTGCCTATAGTTTTATTGACCGGCCTCAGATAGGTGTGACTACTACATTAGTCCACTTACGATTGCTTAACATAGCGCTAAATTGCCTTATGGCACACTAACACTAACTACTAATTACTAACTTTTAATTCAAGCATTTAATTCTTGCAATTTACTTTAATGCAATTTAATTTCTTGCTCATTTATTCATATTGCCTTTTCCCTTTGCTCATTTGAGCTCATGTTTATGTTTATGCCATTTTCCTTTTGCTCACTTGAGCATATTATTGTGTAAATATATCATTGCCTTGTGCTTGTTTTGTCTTTGTTTGTGTGAACCCAGTGCAAAAAGGAGAAAGGACTTAGAATTAGGACCTCACCTATGCTTAATGGAGTTCAAGAGCAACTAGGCCTAATGTCTTTAGAATGCTAAAGTTGTTGAAGAGCAACTAGGTCTCATGCCTTTAGAATGCTAAATCTTGATAGTTGACTTGAAATGACCTCTAATTCTAAACTCTCTTTGTCCATTTATCTTATTGCATTGTGAATTTTTTGATTGTTTGTTCTTGTGTGATAGGGATTCCAAACTTGAGATATTTAGAAGGACCATTGTCATGAGCATCCAGGTTAAGAGGGACAAGTCCAATAGGAAGATCCTAGGAGCTTGAATGTTTAAATGTTGTGATTGCTTGTTGCTTGCTAAGTCCAAAGGAAAGGGGCATCTTGAATCATCTTTATGATCTCAAGAAAGGAACTCCAAGGATTTTATCTCTTCTCTCATCTTTGCATGTTTAGGACTAGCCCTTCTCTTCTTCCTTCCACTCTAACCCAAGCCAAACTCATTTTGTGCAAACATTGACATTGTTTTTCAAATTAGAAACCTAGGCCATATGCCTTTGATTTTTCAAACTCTTTTCATTAGTACTAATTTTGAATTGAATCTTAAGACAACTTTGACTTCATTTTGTGAATACTTCTAACTTGTAAATACAACTCACTTCAAGTGATTTTTGTGGTTCCAATGACCACCTTTGTTAAAAACGTTTCATAAACATTAGCCATAGGTTTGAGTTATCATAGTGGTTGATGTAAACCTCACCTTATCCTTAGTGATTGGACTATAAGTCTTCCATACTTATTATAGGGTGGATCCCTCACTAGTATGTTAAAGATCTCCTCACATGGTGGATTATTGGTTTAGGTTGAGTTTTCTCCCTTTGATAACAAAAGACCTTAAGGCTTTTGACCAAATCAATTCACCCATATCTTTTGAGATTTTTACCCCGAACTACGAGAATTTGATCCTACCCTTTGTGATGGTACGTAGGCAATGGGTTTATCCATTCAAATAACAAAATTGTAAATAATTTGTATATTCTTTTCTCATCTCCTCAATCATGTTTGCACAAATTTTTTCACAAATACCAACCTACCAAACAACATTTGCAAAAAGGGCTCCCTTAGAGTACTAAGGATGTTTTGGGTGCTTAAAACCTTCCCATTGCATAACCAACCCCCTTACCCAGATCTCTGACATTTTTATTTGTTTTTGATTTGATAAAACTTCTCGGTTTTTGTTCGCTTTCTAACCTTTCCTTTGGATAAATAGAAGTGCGGTGGCGACTCGAATTGTAGGATTTACTTTTGATTTAGTTAATAAATCTAAAGGTAACGAATACCCCGCTACAGAAAAGTGGCGACTCTGCTGGGGATCATATCTCTACTAGGAGGGTTTAGCCTACTTTTTGCCTTTGTTGTATTGTATGTTTATATTTATTTGTGACATATTTTTGTGAAAATTTGGGATGACTGTATTGTTTGTAATGTATGAATTGCTTGAAATATCAATTGCTTGTGTGCTTGGTGGTCTCTTGTGAGATGAGTTCTATACCCGAACTCGAGTGCACTTATGATAGGAGAATGACATAGTCTTGTTGACTTGTGTGGAGTTATTCCTTAGCAAGTTGACTTGCAAGCCCACTCACTTGATGGAGGTCTTGTTGGGATCAATAATCTTACACGAGTAGTCGTGGTTAGGCATTACTCTTTCCAATATAAACCTTAGAAGCCAAGGACCTTAGATTACCTAGCCCATCTTGGCCTATTTTAGGACGTAGTGCGAAGATCGTTCAAGTGTAAGATTTGATACGATTGTTACGCGATACTACACTCATAAGAGTCTCTCTTGAGAATATTTTTGGAATACGAGTAGTCGTTTTATCTGATAATATCCGAAAGATGAGATGATGACTATGGGAACCTCTTTTAGAACATGATTGTCAGGTTTAACCATAGTACACTCCCTTTGGGTGGTTCTTAACCGAGACTCCATGCTCGTGACTTGCAACAAACCCTTGATTCGCGGTTGATCCGTTCTCGTATATCCTTAACATCAATGGAACTTGGGTGTTGATAAGGTGTAAACCATAATCCACCAAAATAGATGATTGATATTAAGGATGACTTGATCCATCCCGTGACCTTTGTGTGGTGTGACTTGCTTGATCCTTGAGTGTGATTGTTGCATCCATGCATTCATGCATTCATTTACATCCATATCATCAACAATGAGAAAATTTTCAAGGAACTTAAGAGGTCTATTTGCAAATTTTCAGACATCGATAAGCAAAGAAGGAATACGAAGAAGTACAATTTCAGACAACCCGACTTGAAAGAGTTAAGGAGTTAGACATCCTATGTATTAGACCCCTTGGAGTTCAAAGCTCGCCATGGGAAGCTTCTGTCTATTCTTTATACTCAGGTGGATGAAGGTCTGATGAGTGTGTTGGTGCAGTTCTATGATCCCTTGTACCGTTGCTTGACTTTTCTGGACTTACAGATTTTGCCTACACTTGAGGAGTATGCCTATCTTATGGGTATACCTATCTTAGATCAGTCGTCGTTCAGTGGTTTGGAGAGAGTTTCGTCTTCTCAAGAGATTGCTGATCTGTTGCATATAGATGTATCTGATATTGGTGCTCATATGACTGCCAAAGGTGGAATTCAAGGTCTCCCATCTGATTTCTTCATTGCTCAAGCTACCTTATTTGGGAAGGCCATGAGTGAAGACGCCTTTGAGGCCATATTTGTACTTCTCATCTATGGGCTAGTGTTATTCCCCAACATCGACAATTTCGTGGATGTAAACACTATTAGGATTTTCTCTACTCTTAATCCCATTCCTACTCTGTTGGGTGACACTTATTTCTCTTTGCATATGAGGAATGCAAAGGGTGATGGTACCATTGTGTGCTGTTTGCCTCTGTTGTACAAGTGGTTTATTTCGCACTTGCCTCAGACGCTTGCCTTCAAGGAAAGCAAAGGATGTTTACGGTGGTCCACGAGACTTATGTCTCTCACTAATGATGATATCTTTTGGTATAATCGTGTGTATGATGGTGTCCAGATTATTGACTCTTGTGGTGAATTCTCCAATGTGCCTCTTCTTGGTACATGTGGTGGGATTAACTACAACCCTATTTTGGCTCGCCGTCAGCTTGGGTTCCCCTTAAAGGATAAACCTAATAACATTTTGTTAGAAGGTATGTTCTTTCAAGAGGGTAAAGATCCCAAAAACTTGAAGGGCAGGATGGTTCGCGCTTGGTGCAAGATTCATAGGAAGGGAAGGAAAGAGCTTGGTCCGAAGAATTGTATTGCTTTGGAACCCTACACCTCTTGGGTGAGGAAGAGAGCTTCTGAGTACCGCATTCCCTATGACTATCCGAGACCTACACCTATGGTTATGGTTGGGCCTTCAACCCTCCCTAACCAAGGAGTAAAGGAGTTAAGAGATGAAGACCGTTCGCGTGCTTAGGTCCGTGAGCGAGAGGAACTACTTCAGCAACTCGGAGATAAGGATGCTTTGGTAGAGTTTCTGGAGCATCAGGTTATTGATGAGCCTGATGATGTGGTTACTTCTCTTCTTCCTCAGTCGTCCAAGTTTTGGAAGAGGAAGTATGATCGACTCGCCAAAGAGAAGGCAGATATGGAGGCAGCCTATGAGAGAGAGGTGAAGAGGCTTCGTGCAACTTATCTTCCGGTCTCGAGAGCTTTGGACGATTGTTTCTAGGGGTCCATAGGATGTTCATTTTCCTTCTCTCTTGTATTGTATTTGGTTGCCAAGACTATACTTCTTTGGTGTAAATTTTTTTTTCCAGATATTATTGATATGAATGTTCCATTATATGTCTAAAAGATTAATATTTTCCAAACATTTGCAAATAGATCTCTAAAAGTTCCTCTGAATAAAATAAAAACATATGCACAAGAATTGCATGCATCATATGCATAAGCAGGTTTTGCTCAGAGCTTCTTGATCAGTGGTCTAACTCTGTGTTCTTCATTTATTTTGAAGACAAGTTGACGCACCGGTACAACACTAGGGCCAATTCTTCAAAGCTGATGGATCATCTTGAACAAGAGAACAAAGAACTTAAGGAGGAAGTGGCTAGGTTGACTACCCTGATGGAGTCATTCCTAGCCGCCCAAAGTCAGTCTTCTCCTACGCCTGCAACTCCTCCCTAGAGGACGGTCATCTCAGAGGTAGCTTCCTCTACTGTGCCTGCCGCCACTGCTCATTTCCCTCCTTCTGCTATGCCAACCGGGTTTCCTTGGGGGATGCCCGCGAACTTTGTGCTAGAGGGTCTCGCTCTGACCTTTGCTTATCTTCCGGCATCTAGCCCGGTCCTTGCTGTGCCACCTCCCGTTGTGCACATGCTACCGAGAGTCGAAGACACCATTTATTCCTCTGAGCAATCGGAGGGCCCAAATGTTTATGAAAAAATGGATGCTATGAATGACCAATTCCTTGAGCTACGCAAGGAACTGAAGACTCTAAGAGGGAAAGACCTCTTCGGTAAATCTGTTGCTGAGTTGTGCCTCGTGCCCAACGTCAAGATTCCCATCAAGTTCAAAGTACCTGACTTTGAAAAGTACAAGGGAAACACTTGCCCTCTCTGCCATCTTGTGATGTACGCACGCAAGATGTCAACTCAGACTAACAACGATCAACTCCTCATCCACTATTTCCAGGATTGCCTGTCCGGCGCCGCACTCAGATGGTATATGGGTCTGGATAGCGCGAACATCCGCTCCTTCAACGACCTTGGCGAAGCGTTCGTCAAGCAGTACAAGTACAATGTTGATGTGGCTCCCGATAAGGATCAGTTGAGGGCTATGTCTCAGAAGGAGAAGGAAACGTTCAAGGAATACGCCCAGAGGTGGCGTGAATTGGCCGCACAAATTATGCCCGACTTGAAGAGAAGGAAATGACCAAGATCTTTCTGAAGACCTTGAGTTCATTTTATTACGAGAGGATGATTGCTAGTGCTCCCTCGGACTTCACCGAAATGGTGAACATGGGGATGAGGCTAGAGGAAGGAGTCCGGGAAGAACGACTGACTCGGGACGAAGGCTCTTCTGCAAAACGGTATGGGGGTTTTGCAAAGAAGAAAAAGGGAGAGGCACATGTCGTGTCTTCCCATACTAAACGAAAACCCTCTGTGAAGAGGAAGACTGTTCGCCCTGCCAGTAACCAGCACCAGGTGGCTCATATAGAACCTGCCTTCAGGGAAGCTCAACATTATCAACATCAACAACAACAACATCAAAAATATCAACAACAACAGCATCGTCCGTAACAGCAGGCCTACCAACCACGAAACAACAAAAATACCAACACTAGCTATGATAGGAAGAGGGTCACTTTTGATCCAATTCCAATGACCTATGCTGAGCTCTATCCGTCGCTGATAGATAGGAAGTTGATTACTCCACGTGACCCACCTACTGTACCGACCAATCCTTAGTGGTGGTACAAGCCTGAGCTTCACTATGTTTATCATTCCAGTGCTCCCAGATATGATGTGGAAATATGCTATCCCCTGGAGACCAAGGTTCAAGATCTTGTTAGAAGTGGGATCTTGTTTTTTGAGGACGTAGGTCCAAATGTTAAGAAGAACCCATTGCTCGAGCATGGGAAATCTGCTGTTAATATGGTCCTGGGTTGCCCTGGCAAATATAAAGTCCTGTATGTCAGTCACATCAGGCAATCTTTGGTCGAGATGCACAGACTGTTGTATGGAAACAGTCATTACGAGCATGACCATGACAGCTGCCGTGTGTGCACTGTCAATGAGAGAGGATGTCGCCAAGTCAGGAAGGACATCCAAGAGATGCTGGATCAGGGTGTGATCGAGATACTTCAGAATCGTGATGAGGACGAAGTGAATGTTATATCCCCTGTTTTTAGAATACCCGAACCTGTTGTTATCAGATATGATGGCAGCAAGAAGAAGGTTTCCCCATCTCTTATTATCAAGCCAGCGGGCCCTGTCCCGTACTCTTCAGATAGAGTTGTTCCCTACAGATATAACGCAGTTGTGTTAGAATATGGGAAGGAGGTGTCGTTGCCCTCCACTTCTGTTATGAGTATATCTGATGTCAGTGGTGTGACCTGCAGTGGTCATGTTTTCTCGGGGCCCCCGAAACCCCAAGATGACATGAAAAGAGCTGATGATGTTGATAATTCTGCCAGTCCTGTGGGGACTTCTTCTCCTTCTCCGAATCCGACACTTGTTGTTGGTAAATCTATTAAAGCTCCTGTCCCTGTTGGCCAGCATGGCATTCTGAAAGAAGACTGTGACGAGATGCCGAGGCTCATCAAAAGGAGTGAGTATAATGTTGTTGATCAGTTGCTTCAAACTCCATCAAAGATATTTGTCCTATCTTTGCTGATGAATTCTAAGCCACACCACGAATCTTTGCAGAGGGTGTTGGACGTGGCATACGTGGATCACGATGTCACAATTGAACAGTTTGATAGCATTGTTGCAAACATAACTGCTTGTAACAATTTGAGCTTTTGCGATGCTGATCTTCCCGAGGAGGGAAAAGACCATAATTTGGCTTTACACATTTCAATGAATTGCAAGGATGATGTCTTGTCTAATGTGCTGGTAGACATAGGATCGTCTCTAAATGTGTTGCCAAAATCCATTATGGCCAAACTTTCTTATCAGGGGCCTCCCATGAGGCAGAGTGGAGTGGTTGTTAAGGCTTTTGATGGATCCAGGAAAACCGTGATTGGCGAGGTTGAGCTCTCAATCAAGATTGGACCTAGTGATTTCCATATCACTTTTTAGGTCATGGATATTCACCCATCATATAGCTGCTTGCTTGGCAGACCATGGATTCACGAGGCAGGCGCCGTGACATCCACCCTACACCCAAAGTTAAAGTTCGTCAAGAACAAGAAGTTGGTGGTGATAGGGGGAGAGAAGGCTCTCTTTGTAAGCCATTTGTCTTCCTTTTCCTATATAGACGCTGAGGATGAGGTTGGGATTCCGTTCCAAGCCTTATCTATTGCTGAGCCTTTAAGGAAAGGAACTTCTTCATTTGCATCCTACAATGATGCGAAGTTGGCCATTGAGCATGGTGCAACTACTGGTTTAGGACAAATGATTAAGCTGGAAGACAATAAATCCCGGGTTGGCATAGGGTACTCTTCAGGCACTTTCAATGAGCGTAGCTTGTTCCAGAGTGGAGGTTTCATCCACACGGTCGAAGACCAAGAGGCTGCTGCTATAGTGGAAGATGATGCAGAGGAAGATTCTGGCAACTTTGTCATCCCTGGAGGAATCTGCAATAATTGGGTCGCTGTTGATGGTCCAACAATTGTCCACAAGTCCACGTAATATGTTCACTTTTGTTTAAAAACCCTTCTCCCATGCCAAAAGGAGAAGTGATGACATTGTTGGCACATTAATACAATGATATTCATTCAAAAATCACATGTTAAATGTTTGTTTTTCCAAATTATTTTCACTTTTTGTTTTTTGCATGAAATTGGTGATCACCATAAAACCCTAAAAAGAGAATAAAATCAATCTTTTCATCTGCATAATGATTTGCCTTGTTTGAATTCTAAAATCTCTTTTATATCTCAAAATCATTATGCTAGTTAATCAAACCCATTGAACATAATGATCCAACACCATCTCCCAACTTTGAGTTCCCTGTATTTGAGGACGAAGAAGATGATGTTGAAGAGATTCCTAATGAGATTACCTGTCTACTTGAGCACAAGGAGAAGATCATTCAGCCGCATCTTGAGAATCTGGAAACAGTCAACTTGGGGTCTGAGGATTGTGTTCGTGAGGTGAAGATTGAGGCACTCCTGGAAGAGTCTGTCAAGAAGGGGTTGATTGAGTTGCTACGAGAATATGTCGACGTCTTTGCCTGGTCGTACGAAGACATGCCTTGTCTGGATACTGATATCGTGCAACATTTCCTGCCCTTGAAGCCTGAGTGTGTGCCTGTGAAGCAGAAACTCGGGAGAACTCATCCTGATATGGCAGTGAAGATTAAAGAAGTGGTTCAGAAGCAAATTGATGCGGAGTTTCTGGTGACTTCTACATATCCTCAATGGGTGGCCAATATTGTGCCCGTGCCTAAGAAAGATGGAAAAGTCCGAATGTGTGTGGACTATCGAGACTTGAATAAAGCTAGTCCAAAAGATGATTTTCCTCTACCACATATTGATATGTTGGTAGATAATACATCTAAATTCAATATCTTCTCATTTATGGATGGATTTTCCAGTTATAACCAGATTAAAATGGCACCCGAGGATATGGAGAAGACAACATTCATCACACCTTGGGGAACATTCTGTTATCGAGTGATGCCCTTCGGTTTGAAGAACACCGGAGCCACGTATCAACGTGCTATGACTACCTTGTTTCATGATATGATGCACAAGGAGATTGAGGTGTATGTTGATGATATGATTGCAAAGTCGAAAACGGAAGTTGAACATGTAGAACACTTGTTAAAGCTTTTTCAGCGTTTGAGGAAGTACAAACTCCGTCTGAATCCAAACAAGTGTACATTTGGAGTCCGTTCCGGCAAGTTATTGGGCTTTATTGTCAGTGAAAGAGGTATTCAAGTTGATCCTGTCAAGGTCAAAGCAATACAAGAGATGCCTGCGCCCAAAACTAAGAAGCAAGTCCGAGGTTTTCTTGGCCGCTTGAATTATATTTCCAGATTTATATCCCACATGACTGCCACATGTGCGCCAATATTCAAGCTCCTCCGAAAAGATCAGCGTCATGATTAGACCGAGGATTGCCAGAAAGCCTTTGACAGTATTAAAGAGTATCTGTCCGAGCCTCCAATTCTGTCTCCGCCTGTGGAAGGGAGACCCTTGATTATGTACTTGACTGTTCTTGAAGACTCTATGGGTTGTGTACTGGGTCAACAAGATGAATAATGGAAGAAAGAGTATGTTATATACAATCTGAGTAAGAAATTCACTGATTGTGAGTCTCGGTACTCAATGCTTGAGAAAACATGTTGTGCTTTGGCTTGGGCCACTAAGCGCTTACGCCAGTATATGTTGAATCATACCACTTGGTTGATATCCAAAATGGATCCAATTAAGTATATCTTTGAGAAGCCTGCTTTAACTGGGAGAATTGCCCGTTGGTAGATGCTGTTGTCTGAGTATGATATTGAGTATCGAGCTCAAAAAGCTATTAAAGGTAGTATCTTGACCGACCACTTGGCACATCAACCAATTGAAGATTATCAGTCTGTTCAGTACGACTTCCCAGATGAGGAGATTCCGTATTTGAAGATGAAAGATTGCGATGAGCCTACGCTCGATGAAGGGCCAAGACCTGTTTCTCGATGGGGTATGGTGTTCGATGGCGTTGTAAATCAATGCGGAAATGGTATTGGGGTAATGATTATTACTCCTCAGGGCACACATTTTCCTTTTACAACAAGGATGACTTTCAAATGCACGAATAATATGGCAGAGTATGAGGCATGTATTATGGGTTTAGAAGAGTGTATTGATCTTAGGATCAAGCATCTTGATGTTTATGGTGATTCGACCCTTGTTGTTAATCAGATTAAGGGTAAATGGGAGACGAATCAGCCTGGCCTCATCCCATATAGAGATTATGCGAGGAGGATTTCAACTTTCTTTACTGAGGTTGACTTCCATCATATTCCTCGAGACGAGAATCAGATGGCGGATGCTCCTGCTATGCTTGCTTCAATGATCGTAGTGAAGTATTGGAATGAAGTTCCCAATATTACTGTGATGCTTTTGGATAGACCAGCTCATGTATTTGCAGTTGAAGAGGCGAAAGATGATAAGCCATGGTATTATGATATCAAGTGTTTTCTTCAGAGTCAGATTTACCCGCCTGGGGCATCTGTTAAAGATAAGAAGACTTTGAGGAGATTGTTTGGCAGTTTTTACCTTAATGGTGATGTGCTTTACAAGAGGAATTTTGACATGGTTCTGCTCAGATGCGTGGATAGACACGAAACAGACCTGTTGATGACTGAAGTTCATGAGGGTTCATTTGGTACATATTCCAATGGACATGCCATGGCAAAGAAGATGTTGAGAGCAAACTACTATTGGCTGAAAATGGAGTCTGACTGCTGCAAATACGTGAAGAGATGCCACAAGTGTCAGATTTATGCGGATAAGATTCATATTCTTCTGACACTTCTAAATGTTATTTCATCACCATGGCCTTTCTCCATGTGGGGAATTGACATGATTGGCATGATAGAGCCAAAGGCGTCAAACGGTCACAGGTTTATTCTCGAAGCAATTGATTACTTCACCAAGTGGGTTGAAGTGGCATCGTATGCGAATGTGACCAGGCAAGTGGTTGTGAAGTTTATCAAAAATCAACTCATATGCTGTTATGGTGTGCCAGACAAGATCATTACTGACAATGGATCTAACTTGAACAACAAGATGATGAAAGAGCTATGTAGCGAGTTCAAGATTGCACATCATAATTCTTCTCCCTATAGAACCAAGATGAATGGGGCTGTTGAAGCTGCTAACAAGAATATCAAGAAGATTATCCAGAAAATGGTTGTTACGTACAAAGATTGGCATGAGATGCTGTCGTTTGCTTTGCATGGTTATCGTACATCTGTCCGCACTTAAACAGGGGCAACCCCTTTCTCTCTTGTATATGGCATGGAGGCTGTGCTCCCCGTGGAGGTTGAGATCCCATCAATGAGAGTGTTGATGGAAGCCAAGTTGACTGAGGCTGAATGGGTTCAAAGTCGGTATGACCAACTGAATTTGATTGAAGAGAAGAGATTAACTGCCATGTGTCATGGTCAGTTGTATCAGCAAAGGATGAAGAAAGCCTTTGATAAGAAGGTCAAGCCTCGTGGTTTCCGAGAAGGTGACCTCGTGCTCAAGAAAGTTTTGTCTTTCGCGCCCGATTCCAGGGGGAAGCGGACTCCAAACTATGAAGGTACATATGTTGTTAAGAGAGCCTTTTCAGGCGGTGCTTTGATACATCATCAAGTCCCCAAGGAATCTGGAGTTTTTGCCTTGATCTTGTGGAGATGTGTATACCTCCATCCTCAGATCCCCAGAGAATCTGAGTCTAGCATCTGTGTTTTATCAATTATATGGTTGTCGTCCCTTGTGTGGACTGACCTAAAATCCCTTATAAAGTGATGAAAATTGTTATGCTATCTGTTTTCGAGGAAGTTGGTCTTTCCCTCAGCATAAATGGAAATTAGCCTGGCCTCATCCCATATAGAGATTATGCGAGGAGGATTTCAACTTTCTTTACTAAGGTTGACTTCCATCATTTTCCTCGAGATGAGAATCGGATGGCGGATGCTCTTGCTACGCTTGCTTCAATGATTGTAATAAAGTATTGGAATGAAGTCCCCAATATTACTGTGATGCGCTTGGATAGACCGGCTCATGTGTTTGCAGTTGAGGAAGTAAAAGATGATAAGCCGTGGTATTATGATATCAAATGTTTCCTCCAGAGTCAGACTTACCCGCCTGGGGCATCTGCCAAAGATAAGAAGACTTTGAGGAGATTATCTGGCAATTTCTACCTTAATGGTGATGTGCTTTACAAGAGGAATATTGACATGGTTCTGCTCAGATGCGTGGATAGACACGAAGCAGACCTATGGATGACTGAAGTTCATGAGGGTTCATTTGGTACTCATTCCAATGGATATGCCATGGCAAAGAAGATGTTGAGAGCAGGCTACTATTGGCTGAAAATGGATTCTGACTGCTGCAAATATGTGAAGAAATGCCATAAATGTCAAATTTATGCGGATAAGATTCATATTCCCCCGACACTTCTGAATGTTATTTCCTCACCATGGCCTTTATCCATGTGGGGAATTGACATGATTGGCATGATTGAACCAAAGGCGTCGAACGATCATTGTTTTATTCTCATAGATATTGATTATTTCACTAAGTGAGTTGAAGCGGCATCGTATGCAAATGTGACCAGGAAGGTGGTCGTGAAGTTTATCAAGAATCAACTTATATTCCGATATGGTGTGCTAGACAAGATGATTACTGACAATGGATCTAACTTGAACAACAAGATGATGAAAGAGCTGTGTAGTGAGTTCAAGATTGCACATCATAATTCTTCTCCCTTTAGACCCAAGATGAATGGGGCTGTTGAAGCTGCTAACAAGAACATCAAGAAGATTATTCAGAAGATGGTTGTGACGTACAAAGATTGGCATGAGATGCTACCATTTGCTTTAAATGGCTATCGTACATCTGTCCGCACTTCAATAAGGGCAACCCCTTTCTCTCTTGTATATGGCATGGAGGCTGTGCTCCCCGTAGAGGTCGAGATCCCATCAATGAGAGTCTTGATGGAAGCCAAGTTGACTGAGGCTGAATGGGTTTAGAGTCATTATGACCAAATGAATTTGATTGAAGAGAAGAGATTAACTGCCATGTGCCATGGCCAGTTGTATCAGCAAAGGATGAATAAAGCCTTTGATAAGAAGGTCAAGCCTTGTGTGTTCCGAGAAGGTGACCTCGTGCTCAAGAAAGTTTTTTCTTTCGCGTTCGATTCTAGGGGGAAGCGGACTCCAAACTATGAAGGTCCATATGTTGTTAAGAGATCCTTTTCAGGCGGTGCTTTGATACTTACAACTATGGATGGGGAGGATTTCACTCGTCCTGTGAATTCAGATGCAGTCAAGAAATACTTCGCCTAAAATAAAAACAGAATAGCTCGCTAAGTTGAAAACCCGAAAGGGCGACTTAGGCAAAAATGAGCGTCTCGGTGGATTGAAAACCCGGAAGGGCGGTCCAGGAAAAAGTTAGAGACGTAAAAAATGAAAATGCATCCCGCTAGATTGAGAACCTCACCATGGGGCAATCTAGGCAAAAATTAGGGATTTGGCAAGTAACTGCATCTTGACAAGACTTTGTTCTACAACTGTCGTCTGTCAAAGATTCGCGCTCAGTCATCGTCAACTGAAGCTTCAGATACATTGGATTCAGAGTTGGTGGAGAAATGGTCATTATGTTCAATGTAGCCCTTTTCCAATATATATCACCAATTTCAAATTTGTAAAGATCCATGGAGTCTTGCCATTTGCGGACTACCATTCCATCAAATAAATTTGAGCCTTTATCCAATTCTTCGCACTCTTATTTGTTTCTGTTTAACAAATGATTGCATGTTTTAATTGATAAATATCATTGTTTTAAATAAATAAAGTTTTTGTAAAACTGTTTTAAACAAAGTGAACATTCACCATGACTGAAAGGATAAATGGAATGTCTTTAGTGCTCTCCCAAGGATAGTACGATCTCCAAAAGGGTAAGACATTTGTTCATATGCCTAGCATATTTGTATTTCTCTTCATCATCTTTCGGGTTGTTTCCTCAGCAAGCGCAGAGAAAGGTGATACATCATCAAGTCCCCAGGGAATCTGGAGTTTTGGCCTTGATCTTGTGGAGATGTGTATACCTCCGTCCTCAGATCCCCAGAGAATCTGAGTCTAGCATCTGTGTTTTATCAATTATATGGTTGTCGTCCCTTGTGTGGACTGACCTAAAATCCCTTATAAAGTGATGAAAATTGTTATGCTATCTGTTTTCGAGGAAGTTGGTCTTTCCCTCAGCATAAATGGAAATTAGCCTGGCCTCATCCCATATAGAGATTATGCGAGGAGGATTTCAACTTTCTTTACTAAGGTTGACTTCCATCATATTCCTCGAGATGAGAATCGGATGGCGGATGCTCTTGCTACGCTTGCTTCAATGATTGTAATAAAGTATTGGAATGAAGTCCCCAATATTACTGTGATGCGCTTGGATAGACCGGCTCATGTGTTTGCAGTTGAGGAAGTAAAAGATGATAAGCCGTGGTATTATGATATCAAATGTTTCCTCCAGAGTCAGACTTACCCGCCTGGGGCATCTGCCAAAGATAAGAAGACTTTGAGGAGATTATCTGGCAGTTTCTACCTTAATGGTGATGTGCTTTACAAGAGGAATTTTGACATGGTTCTGCTCAGATGCGTGGATAGACACGAAGCAGACCTGTTGATGACTGAAGTTCATGAGGGTTCATTTGGTACTCATTCCAATGGATATGCCATGGCAAAGAAGATGTTGAGAGCAGGCTACTATTGGCTGACAATGGATTCTGACTGCTGCAAATATGTGAAGAAATGTCATAAAAGTCAAATTTATGCGGATAAGATTCATATTCCCCTGACACTTCTGAATGTTATTTCCTCACCATGGCCTTTATCCATGTGGGGAATTGACATGATTGGCATGATTGAACCAAAGGCGTCGAACGGTCATTGTTTTATTCTCATAGCTATTGATTATTTCACTAGGTGAGTTGAAGCGGCATCGTATGCAAATGTGACCAGGAAGGTGGTCGTGAAGTTTATCAAGAATCAACTTATATTCCGATATGGTGTGCTAGACAAGATGATTACTGACAATGGATCTAACTTGAACAACAAGATGATGAAAGAGATGTGTAGTGAGTTCAAGATTACACATCATAATTCTTCTCCCTTTAGACCCAAGATGAATGGGGCTGTTGAAGCTGCTAACAAGAACATCAAGAAGATTATTCAGAAGATGGTTGTGACGTACAAAGATTGGCATGAGATGCTGCCATTTGCTTTGCATGGCTATCGTACATCTGCCCGCACTTCAATAAGGGCAACCCCTTTCTCTCTTGTATATGGCATGGAGGCTGTGCTCCCCGTAGAGGTCGAGATCCCATCAATGAGAGTCTTGATGGAAGCCAAGTTGACTGAGGCTGAATGGGTTCAGAGTCATTATGACCAAATGAATTTGATTGAAAAGAAGAGATTAACTGCCATGTGCCATGGCCAGTTGTATCAACAAAGGATGAAGAAAGCCTTTGATAAGAAGGTCAAGCCTCGTGTGTTTCGAGAGGGTGACCTTGTGCTCAAGAAAGTCTTGTCTTTCGCGCCCGATTCCAGGGGCAAGTGGACTCCAAACTATGAAGGTCCATACGTTGTTAGGAGAGCCTTTTCAGGCGGTGCTTTATTGCTTACAACTATGGATGGGGAGGATTTCGCTCGTCCTATGAATTCAGATGCAGTCAAGAAATACTTCGCCTAAAAAAATGAAAACAGAATAGCTCGCTAAGTTGAAAACCCGAAAGGGTGGCTTAGGCAAAAATGAGCGTCTCGGTGGATTGAAAACCCGAAAGGGTGGTCCAAGCAAAAGTTAGAGACATGAAAAAATGAATATATATATCCCGCTAGATTGAGTACCTCACCCTGGGGAAATCTATTCAAAAATTCGGGATTTGACAAGTAACTGCATCCTGACAAGACTTTGCTCTACAGCTGCCATTTGTTAGGGATTCTCGCTCAAATCGTCGTCACTCGAAGCGTCAAATACAGTGAATTCAGAGTTGGTGGTGAAACGGTCATTATGTTCAATGTAGCCCTTTTCCCATGTATATCACCAATTTCAAATTTGTAAAAATCCATGGAGTCTCGCCATTTGCGGGCTACCACCCCATTAAATAAATTTGAGCCTTTATCCAATTCTTGGCACTCTCACTTGTTTCTGTTAACAGATGTTTGCATGATTTAATTGATAAATATCATTGTTTTAAACAAATAAAGTTTTATAAATTGTTTTAAACAGAATGAACATTCACAATGACTAAAAGGATAAATGGAATATCCTTAGTGCTTTCCCAAGGATAGTACGATTTCCAAAAGGTAAGACATTTGTTCGCATTCTAGCATGTTTATATCCTCTTCATCAGCTTTCATGTTGTCTCCTCAGCAGGAAGTGGTATAAGGCAGCCGGTGGAGGGTCTGTTTCTCTTTCCATCCCCAGCATGTCACGTGTTGATGAAGGATTCGTCTCTGATTCCCTCAGCCAAGGCAGTGTCCTTTGAAGGTTGCCTACAGTTTATCCCATGCAGGGTTGCCTGACCCAAGTTTGATAGTTGTATCCCCTCCGTGTTTGAAGATTTCTTCTAAGTATTGAGAGATGCTGAGGAAGATGTGTTGCTTCCTTCCCTAGCGGAGCAAATTGTTCTTTCTCCCCTTAGCCGAGATGTCTCTCCAGCAGTTAGAAGGGAGTGTTTTGATTGATGGGTATTTGTTAGGCGTTTGTTCCCTGCGGAACTTCACAACATTTCTTGATAATTTCCCCAATAGAGTTTCTTCTACGACAGATCTTATTGATATTTCAGACACATGTTCCCGAGAATTGGTGAGAAGTCCCTTGCAGTTGGAAGTTGTGACCTTGCTTATCCCCAGCGGTGATCAATGTCTTCCCGTATTTGATGCACCCTCACCAGAGTTGAATTCTCTAGTAGGCTTTGCCATTCTTATTGAGATGTTGCACCGGATGTCCGTTCATGACTCTTGAACCTGTTTGTGTTAGATATGTTTGTGTGTCAGCATTAATCATACACAAATCTTGCATATACATGCATAATCATAGCACTCAGATATTCATGATTTGCATTATTTTCCATATATCTGTGCTTGTTATCTCCTGCTATTGGTGAAATGTTCTTCCCCAAGCAGATGTTGTGTCTGATCTCTCCATATAGAGTCAGCCCCATAGGCAGAAAGTGTCTATCTTTCCTTCTTTATTCCCCACTGAGTTATGTCCTCGTGGATGATTATTGTTTCAGTTTCCTCCCTAGTTGCGTATCGGGATGGAATTACTCCCCTGAGTTATATCCTCATTGGGTTTAGTCTTGTTTAATTGTGTCTTTCTAGTTTGTTCCTAGATTGACTCCTTTCTTATTATCCCCTGCAGTTTCCTGAGGTTTAGTTGTTCAATTGCTCAGTAACCAGTAATTGTTCATCCTTTTCCCCAGTGGATCTCGTTGGCCTTCTACCCAATATCCGGTAGTTGTAAGTTCTATTTCTGTGGTTTTCTACCCAGTAAACGGTAGATGTAATCCCCTCTTTGTTGGTTATCTTTACCCAGTAACCGGTATTGATACTCCTTCATTTTTGAGTATACCCCCCAGTAACCGGTGATATATCTCTTAGATAATTGCTTTTGCCAGGCAATTTATCCCTAGCAAGTCATCTTTCATTTGGTAATGATGATTTCTCTTTCTGATTGGTCATCATTTTATACCCAGTAACTGGTATCCCGATGTCCTTTCTTTTCGGTCGATTTATCCTTTATTAACCCAGTAACCGGTTGTGGATGATCTTTTATGCGAGTATTTTATCTACGTATGACGGTAATAGATAATATATCTCATGCGCTCTTCAGTCGAAGTCTTTTTCTTCCCTAGTTGAGTAAGATTCGTATTTCCTTGTGGAATCGAATGTCCATCCTATAAGTCGAGTTTTCTTTTTCAGCCCTCCTTTCGGATGATGAGTGTCTTGGATATGTTCCCAATTCACGCTTGGTTGGTCACCTATTATATGCCTAGTAACTGGTATCCCTGGTGTTCCTTCCTTCTGCTCCCTATTATGACTTTTTGTCCCCTGTGGAGTCAGATTTTTCTGAGTTGAGATGTGCCTTTTGGGTTCTCCTCAGATGTTTTAGATGATTGATATCTTTCACCCTTATACCGGTCTTAGATATTCTTTCTCCCTGAGCGTGTTGTTCTCTCACCCAGTAACCGGTGTTTTGATGACACGTCTCTCTTTGAGTTTATTACCCAGTAACCGATAATATCTCATTGTTTCTTTCTCAGCTGAGTCCTTTGTGGACATCCCCGTCTGAGTCCGGACGTTATCTGATGTGTCCTTTGTGGATAGTTTTGTTGTATTGGCTTTTTCCCCAATACATGCATCTTTGCGTCAGCTCGAGTCTTTCCATCGATTCATTTTCGTGGAATCCCCTCGTGTCTCCCAGCAAGTTTTCAAGTCGTGGCCTACTCACGCATTTTTACTTTTCCCCAGAGTCTCTATCTCCCTAGTGAGTGCGTTACTCCTATGGATTTTTCAGTTCCTTCTGATTTCTTTTCCCTCATGGAGATCATTCACCATGAAAATTTTATTTTTGCCTACATACATTTGTATCATGAGGTCTCTTAGGGACCAAAATTCGTCTCTTTGTTATTATTTAAGCCCATTCTACCTCGTCGAGACGAAAATTTTAACCTTCATATCTCCGACTAGAATGACCTTAAATAGGGGCATCTGTAAGACCCTAATTTTGACCCTAAGATCCCTCATGGCATCATATCATTGCTCAGTGCATTGCCTCAAGGATCATAGCATGTTTGGCTGCTTAACCCTAGGGGTGGGACGTGTGTGAGTGGTTTGAGACCACCAAGCATGCTTACATTGTATATTATTGCTTTTCTTATTTGTTTACTAACCAAAAGCACAAAAATATGTCACTAACTCTTTTTGTTTTGAAGCTCCAGTGATCATGTGTTTCAATGCTCCTAGGAGGCTCCTAAGCTCAATGAAATGGCTAGATGAAGATGTGAAAAAGCATGACAATGGTCCACAAAGCTCTTAAACACCATATATGTCTCCCAAGTATCTCAATTTTCCAATTTGATCAAGATAACCCAAAGGGCTTGAGGATTGTTTCCCAAGGAAACCCTAACTCAACTATGCTTCAGCTGTGCCTTGCTCATGAAGCAACCTCAACCTATGATCAAATTTAATCAAGGGAAGTTCTTTAATTCATAATTTTATGCATATATGAGCCTATTTGAGGCCCCTCAATCATTCACTCATCAGGATTGGAAGTTTGGCCTTGAAAAGTTGACCAGTAAAGTCATCTAACTAAGCCGAGGATCATTGAGATATAACTTTTGATGTGTTTCTCAAATGAAGATGACCCCAAGAGAAAAACTGTTCTTAAGAATCATATGAACCATTTTCATGTTCATCAAAAATACATTTGAAACTTGGAAGGTCATCATTCATTTCAAAACATTATAGGTCATTTTGACTGAAACCCTAATTTTGGGTCAACTTCCCAAGGACCTAACTTCCTTAATTTTTATGATTTTGAGGTGAGACCAAATGCATTGGAAATCTTGATATTTCTAGTTTAAATGTTATTTTGGACAAAATTTCATAATACTAAAATAAATACATGTGATAATACAAAACATTATAGGTCACTTTGGACCTAAGTCATTAAATTTGAAAAATACCCAACTTCAAATGCCCATAACTTTCTCATGAAAAATCCTAATGATGCAAAATTGGAGTCTAAATTGATCATCTTGAAAATATATACAACTTTGATGTTGTAGGTTTTTTCATTTGAAGCTTGCATCATGCAAACAGAGGGGCTTGAAGAGGTTTACTTTTGGTGAAAATTTTCAAAGGGTGACTTAGACATGTTTTGTGCCCAAACTTTCACAGCCAGCTTTCACTGATTTCCAAAGGCCAAATGAATTTTTTCCCAACATAACTTTTGTTCCTTATTTCAAGGGTTTTCCAACCATTACTCACATTACTTTTTTGGACTTTCCATGTGTGAGTTTCGAAGAGTTCATTCTTTATGTCCATTTTAGCATTTCATGTTATAACTTGATGTGCAAGCTTGTGTAATTCATTGTGCACGTCCAAAACCATTCCATGAGGTATCAGCAAGGAATTTCACTCATTTTTTGGCCTGCTACATGCTTTCACAGGCCCATGCAAGCAAGATTCAAATCCCATTCACACGAGGGAACCATGCTTTACAACCTTCTTCAGCTATAAATAAGAGCTCAATCCCATTCATTTTTCAACGAAGTGGAGACCTGAAGTGCCACAGAATTGAAATCCCATCTCTTGCCAAAGGAATTTTCAGATTTTTCTCTCTTTTTCAAGCTTGAAATTCAACATCATTAGTTGATTTTCAAAGCTCAATTCCTTAACCTATCATCTCCATCACACTTCCAGAGCAAAAGCAGATCAAGATCTTGAAGAATTCGTGGCCTTAGAAGCTCTATTTCAGAGGTAGCATTTCTCTCTAGATCTTGCAATTCAATGTGATTTTCTTTGGTTTATGTGGTTTTCTGAAGTCCTCTCACTTGAGGCAGGCCAGTGGTGGTCTCAATTGTTCATTTCGTGCAATTTCAGTTGACATACCATGATCTTCCATCTCACATTTCTCTCTAAATAGGAAGAGTGAGGATGATCCATGGATACAGTGGTGATGTACATCACTTGAGCTTCATTTTGATGCCCTTACTTTTTATTTTCATTGCAAATTTTTTCCCTGCGCGTGGTGGCTGTAATCTGGTATTTCACCGGAGAAGATGGTGGTTTCCACCACCCTCCCCATGTGTTTGCTTCCCAGCCCTTGGATTGTGTCTAAATATTATAATCTTGACCATCCAATGTGATTACTTGATTTAATGCATTTTGTTGCGCGCTTGACTTGAGTCTACTTTGGATCCGCGCCTCTGAGCCTTTGATATATGCCACGTCAATTAATGAATGTGATCTGATGACTGCGCTTTTTTCTATTATTCCTATTTTCTTTTAATTTCAGTTAATTCCATTTATTTTCAAAAATTCATAGAAAACTTATTTGAAGTCACAAAAATATGAGACCAATTCCAAAAAATTTCTTGAAAAATCTAGTTTCATATTTTGATTTTTAATTATTTTTGTGACTTCATTTAATATTTTTTGTGAATTATTTGACTTTTAATAGTTTTAATTCATTTTTAATTACTTTCTGATATTTGAAAAATCCAAAAATATTTTCCTAACACCTATGGATCATGATAAGTCAATGAAAAATAGTCTCATCAATTTCTTATGTGATTTGAGATTTATTTGAGATTTTAATTCATATTGTGTTATTTTCCCTTGTCTTTAATTGTTTTAAAATAGTTTATGATTTCCAAAATTGTTGAGAAAATTTGTCAAAGTTTGTTTGACCATGTTAGACCTATGAGAATTTAATTGGACTTGTTGAAGTTGATTTGAATTAAATTTGAGGTTTGACCATATTTTGATTATTTTATTTTGCATTTATTTTTAATTCAAAAATTACCAAAAAATGATGGTTGGTTTGTTGACTTGTAATCTTCATTTCTTTTCTGTTTGGCATTGATTGATGATGATTTGGTTCACATTTGACCAATTGAGTTTGATATTTGAATTCTCTTTCCCTCCCTTTCATCTTCATCCCATTCTTTTCATCATTTGGCCAATGAGTTAATGTTTTATGGTTGGCCTTGACAAATGAGAGATTTAACCTTCTTTGATCCAAACCAAACTCAACTTGATCCAAGATCAAGTGAGTTATTTTGTGTCCAAGATAGGTTGCTTCTTGGTCAAGCAAAAAACCTAAAGTCCATACAAGGCTCTTCCCCTTTTGTTTTGGCATGGCAAGTTTGTGGAGTTTGGCTTACTAGTCATGATCTCTAACTTGTGTTTATTTGCCTATAGTTTTATTGACCAACCTCAGATAGGTGTGACTACTACATTAGTCCACTTACGATTGCTTAACATAGCGCTACATTGTCCTATGACAAAGTAACATAACTTCACTAATTACTAACTTTAATTTGAGCATTTAATTTCTTGCCCCTTTAGTTTTAATGCCATTTATTTCTTGCTCATTTATTCATATTGCTTTTCATTTTGCTCACTTGAGGACATATTTTATGTTTATGCCATTTTTCTTTTGCTTATTTGAGCTCATTATTGTATATAAATATATTGTTGTCTTGTGATTGTGATTGTTTTGTCTTTGTTTTGTGTGAACCCAATGCAAAAAGGAGAAAGGACTTAGAATTAGGATATACCCATGCTTAAAGGAGTTCAAGAGCAACTAGGCCTCATGCCCTTAGAATGCTAAATTTGTTAAAGAGAAACTAGGCCTCATGCCTTTAGAATGCTAAATTTGTTAAACAGCAACTAGGCCTCATGTCTTTAGAATGATAAATTTCAAAGTTGACTTTGAAGGACTTCTCATCTAAACTTGTTCTTTGTCCATTCCTCTTATTGTGCTGTGAACTTTTTGATGTTTGCTCTTGTGTGATAGGGATTCCACCTTGAGATTGTGTAAGAGGACCATTGTCATGAGTAGCCAAGTTAAGAGACAAGCCAAATGGAGATCCTAGGAGCTTGGATTCAATTGTGTGATTGCTTGCTTGTATGTTAAGTCCAAAGGAAATGAGCATCTTGAGTCATCTCTATGACTTCAAGAAAAGGAACTCCAAGGGTTTATCTCTCCCCTCTTATCTTTGTATGCTTTAGGACTAACCCTTCTCTTCTTCTCCTCACTCTAACCAAGCCAAAATCTTTTTTTTCTTCAAACTTTGACATTGTTTCAAGTTAGAAACCTAGGCCTTATGCCTTTGATTTTTCAAAACTCTTTTCATCAATACTCATTGTGAATAAATCTTAATCCAACTTTGATTTCATTTTGTAAATAAACTTAACTTGTAAATATAAATCTTTCCAAGTTGTTTTTGTGGTTCCAATGGCCACCTCATTAAAACCTTTTCAAAGACATTAGCCATAGGTTTGAGTTATCATAGTGGTTGATGTGAATCTCACCTCATCCTTAGTGATTGGATTATAAGCCTTCCATGCTTATTATAGGGTTAACCCCTCACTAGCATGTTGAAGCCCTCCTCACATGGTGGATTGTTGGTTTAGGTTGAGTTTTCTCCCTTTGATGACAGAAGACCTTAAGGCTTTTGATCAAATCAATTCACCAATCTTTTTTGTGATTTTTACCCCGAACTACGAGGTTTTGATCCTACCTTTGTGATGGTACGTAAGCAATGGGTTCATCCATTCAAACAACAAAAAATGTAAATATAGTCTATTCTCTTCTCATCCCTCCAATCTTTTTCACAAATCTTTTCACAAATACCAACCTACAACACATATTTGCAAAAAGGGTTCCCTTAGAGTACTAAGGATGTTTTGGGTGCGTAAAACCTTCCCATTTCATAACCAACCCCCTTACCTAGATCTCTGACATTTTTATTAGTTTTTGATTTGAAAAACTTCTTACCTTGGCTTTTTTTCGCTTTTTAGCCTTTCCTTTGGACAAATAAAAGTGCGATGGCGACTCGAATTGTATGTTTACTTTTGGTTTAGTCAATAAACCTAAAGGTGACGAAAACCCTGCTACAGCAACCATATGGGATCTATTTCCCATTATTTCTTGACCTTTTCACCACCACTTAGGAGCCCTAGATTCATTTATGTGCACCATTTTAGATGCCTCCAATTGATGCTTCATGGCTTGACTATCTTTAGTACTTCTTGCTTGCTTTTGGAATCATAGTTGGACTTTGTTTTGTGCATTTCAATTTGAGTACTATGAGTCTATTGGAATTTATTTAATATTTTATACACTCATGATTTCCTTGGTCTTGGTACTCTTATACTTTTCTCTTATGATTCTTTGAATGGCATTCCATTACCATTCATCATGATGACACATTAGGAGATACATCCTTCTCTTTCTTAACCAAGTTTTGAGTTTGATGGATGGTGAAGCTCTTAAGATCTTAGGATCCATACTCGTGTATTTTGATATTGTTCTTATTTCATTTCTTTATGTCTCGATTCATTTTTACATTGGCTTTTTTACTTTGGTTGGACCAAACACTCTTTGCTTGGATGATGTCTACCATTTGACTTGCTAGTTATGCATGAACTTTGAGGTTGTTTTCTTGTTGATACCTCTTTAGGTTTAGTGTTTGTTTTTTGTTGCTTTTAAAAAGGACTTTGCTATTGTTCCATGACCTATAAGCACCCCGTTGTTGAACTTTTCTTACCTTGTTTAAATGTTGATAAAGGATTCCTTTTCTAGGATGATATCTTTACCTATTTATCAAGTTACTTGACTTTGATGTGTATGTGAAGTTTGGATGACCTCCCTTGTTGCTATTGAATCTAATCTTGAGTTAACTTATTACACAAGTCATATTTTGATTGTTTCTTTACTTCTTGCTTAAGCTTCTTTGAACTTATGTGGTTGTTTGCTTTTCTTTTGGCCTATCTTTGAACATAACTTGTGTAATTAATCCATGATGTTTGAATGACTTGTATGAGGAGTTTAATATGTCATAGACTTCTAACTTATGTGGTTTTACTTCATCTGTGCTTGCTTGAAGATCATTTGCATTTAGAAGCATGATTAGGGTTTGATTGAGATCACTACTTGTCTCAACCCTTGAATATGCTTTGATGATGCCTTTGTAATGTCTTGAGTTTCCTTATGCATTGATTATATGTTTTTGATCTCATTCATCTACTATATCCTTTGCCATGTCTAATTGTCTACACACATGTATTCATCTCACTTTACAAATTTACATAAAGATTATGTGCATTGATGATTGAACCATATATGCATGACCTTTAGGAGTTAGATAACATGTACTCATGTTTATTTTAATGAGTTGTTTCTGCCCATTTTGGTTTGGTAACTTGCTGCTTACTTAAGTTGTTTTCATAACTTGTTTGAGCTTTGTCTCCCTTTTTTCATGACTAGTTTGATTGGGTAATTACAAGAAATTTCTTCCCTCCCATGACTTGATATGGGATACTTTATCTCTTCCATGACTTGATATGGGTTTCTATTGCTTCATTTATTCTTTCATGACTTGATATGAATTGTTTATCCTTTATCTCTTCCATGACTTGATATGGATTGATATTGCTTCATTTATTCTTTCATCATTTGATATGAATTGTTTATCTTTTATCTCTTCTATGACTTGATATGGATTGCTATTACTTCATTTATTCTTTCATGACTTGATATAAATTGTTTATCCTTTATCTCTTCCATGACTTGATATGGATTTCTATTGATTTTCTTTTCTTCCATGAGTTGATATGGATTATTTATCTATTATTGTGCTATTTTTTGCTCCATGACTTGATATGAATTATTTCAATTTTTCTTCCATGACTTTATATGGATTACTTTGTTATTGTTTTCCTTTCCTCCCATGACTCAATAGGGTTTACTTTGTCTATTGTTTCTACTTTCACCATGACTTGATATGGATTTGTCTTCTTCTTCTATCTCTTTTCCTTGTGTGGATAACATGTTCCCCATAGGATTTATTTGGTTCATTATTAGTTAAGATTGAACTAAAATAGACTTTAGGTTTGGTAACCAACCATGACAACATTAGGTAGACCCTCGGATCCTTAACCCTAGGTCAATCTTTGCATTCTAATTTAGGTAGATGTTTCCCTTTTATCCTAACTTTAGGACCACTTTTGTATGCTAACATTAGGTTTCTCTTTAGAATTACCTTAGATTTTCTTTCCTTTGCATTCATTCTAAAACAAAAAACCTTTTCAATCAAAATCCAAAATCATTCTAATTCTACTTGAACTCTTTCAACAATAAGAGAGAAGTATTCAGATACCTCCTGCCTTGGGTGGATCATTTGATGTATTCTTTAAAAAAATACAAAACCAATAAAACTTCTTTTTCCCCTTGGCCTTTCTTATGAAAATTTCCAATAAGGGTGGTTACCCATAAAAAGCAACAACAAACCAAATTTTTTGAGAAGAACTACGGTGCTCTGATTCTTCATTGATATGTAGGTATTGGGTTGCAAAACCTCAGCGAGCGCAATAATGAAAACTTTCTCTTTATTTATAACTCAATATTTTCCATGCATTCCCTTTTAATTGGTAAGTTTTAGAATAAACACACCTTTTTTATTAGAACAACAAGAGTGGATCCTGTAGAGTACTACAGACGTGAGGGGTTCTAATACCTTCCCCTCGCGTAATCGACTCCCTTACCCATCTCTTAGTTGTGAGACCATTTGATTCATCCTTTTGTAGGTTTACTCAGTGTTTTCTTTCGCTCTCTTGGGATAAATAACATTGGTGGCGACTCCCGTTTTGTGTGCGCATTTTTCTAGATGCGGTACTCACGAACCCCAACCCGAGTTCAACATGAAACCTAACCCAGAAACGATGAACCCTAGGAACCCTAACCCGAACTTAAACTGAGAACCTTCATCTTCAACCCTATCCTTACCCAGAATTACCCTAAACATGCCCAGATTGAAACCAAAGTACCTTCAAACCCTAAATCAAAGCCTTCTAAACCTTAATTCCACATCCAAACAATAAATCAAAAATCAAATTCCCGTAACTGTAAACCCCTCCTAAACCCAAACCCTAACCCTAATCATCAAACAAACACAACAACAACAACAACATTATGGATACAAACAAACAGTAAAAATAACAGTTGAGTTCTACCAACCTACGAAGAAGAGGCGTTCTCCGGTTAAAAAGGTGACACTCAGACTTTTTCTTTTGGCTTGCTTTCCTTTGACTGCTTATTCTCTTTCTTCTAATCCTTCTAACTTCTTCTTTTCTTCTTTATGCGAGGTCTTTCTGGTGATGGTGTATGCGAATGAGCTCGAAGGAATTAGGGTTTCAGTGTGAAACCCTAATTAATATTCAATCGGAGCTTTAAGTGGAGGTTAGGATTACATCAAATGTCTAGGTTTTAGGGTTCTTTTTCCACCATTCTGATTTTAGACTTGGGCTTTTATATATTAGAATTAGGGTTTTGCAGTTTAATTAGATAAATTGTAATATGATTTTTTTTTATGAATGATTGTAATTTGTAATTTAATCTGATTATATTTAGTCCAATTTTGATTTGTAATTTGTATTGTAATGAATCTGAATTCTAATCATAGAAGTTTCTGATTGAACCAAAATTGTATGCTTTTATCCATTGGTGGATTGAATTGGGAAATTGGGACATTGGGGCAGAATCTGGGTCATGGACTTGACCCGGTTCATTGGTGGATTTGGGTCAATATTGACCCAGTTGACTTGGACATTGGGTCATTCACTTGACCCAATGGAAGTAGACTTGGGCTTGCCCAGTCAGCGCTTAATCAGCCCAACAAAATAATATATATATATATATATACATACATACATATACATATATATATACATACATACATATACACATATATATATATATATATATATATATATATATATATATATATATATATATATATATATATATATATATATATATATATATGACTGATAAAGATGTTAATTAAACTATTTAACTCATTTACCTATAAGATAATCAACCATATAATTAATTTAACTAATTAATCAATATTCTATTAACTTAATTATAAAAATATAATAGGTTTTATTAATCAGTTAACATCTAATTAACTAACTAATATTAACCTAATTAATCCTAAGAAACAAAATGTTTATTTCAAATTAACCCCGAAATGTCCTAAATTAGTAGTTAATCAAGTTGGGTTAGAAAAGTCAAAATGTCTTTTCTTTGACGTTTTAGGTCTTTGGGGGTTAATCAGATGATTTACACGGACTTTGGACATGTTAGTGATCTAAGCCTAGGTCAGGAGAAAGGTGGTCAAAATTCTGGGTACGACACTAACTCTGACTCACATTTTATTTCGACATCCTTTGCCCCCAAGTCTAACAAAATATGAAGTCCTGTTATTAGGGCCTCATATTTAGCCTCATTGTTTGAACAAAGGCCTTCGATTATAAACTTGAACTTGGTTAGTATGTCCTCTGTCAAAATTATAAAAGCTCAAACTCTAGTTTCGTCTTTATGACTGGAACAATCAAAGTATAATTTCCAAGGCCTTATCTCTACATAAATTTCTATTGCCTCGACCATTGAGTGATCAACAATGAAGTCCGTGACAATCTGGACTTTTATTTCTTTCAGAGGATAATACTTTAGTGAGTATCTAGTGAGTGATAATTTTAAGACCCCAATTTTGACCCTAAGATCCCTCATGCCATCTCATCATGTTTGCATTGGCATTGGGATCACATTTTGGTATCCTCTTCACCCCTCATTCATTGGGTTTGCATTGGGAAGGATTACCAAGCACAGTTGATTATATCATACTTTATTTTTCTTTGTTTGCTAACTAAAATACCAAAAATATATCTAGGGTAGCTTTGTTCTTTTGTAGGTAGTGTGTATGTCCACCTGTGCCCCCATCAAGCTCACAACTAGGGTTTGAGACCCTCAATGCAAAGAATCAAGCAAAACAATAGTCCAATTGATTATAACCATCATATATGGATCCCCGTGTTCTTTACTTGTCATTTTGATCAATAATTCATCAAGAGTTTGAAGCTTGTTTGTAAAGGAAGCCCTAATTCATCAGGGTATCTTGTGTGGCTTCCTTAACAACTTTCTTCAACAATTGGTCAAAGATATTATGGTATACTCCTTTTAACTTCATATTAAGCATATATGATCCTCCATGAGCCTCAAAGAGCAAAATAACTTCAATTTTGCAAGTTGGTTCAAGGAGGTTGACCAGAAAAGTCAACTAATCAAATCTAGGGTTCCCTAGACCCTATCTCCTACACTTTTTATCATATAAAAATGATTTCAAGATAAAATTTACTCTTTATGACATTCCAAACAAATTTCATGTCGGAATCAAGATCTAATATTTCTTAGAAAGGCATTTTTTATGGTGAAAGATTATAGGTCATTTTGTTTGTGCCCTAGATAGAGGGTCAACTTCCAAGAACCATAACTTGCTAAATTTTTATGATATGAATATTATCCAAGTTTCATGATCAATTTCAAGATGTATTATTCAACTTTTATTCTTTGAGAAAGGTCAAATTCCACTTTAAAGGGCATGTGCCATGAGGAAACATTATAGGTCCATTTGGGTCCTTATCATTGAACAAGCAGTTTTCCTCAACTTATAAAATCCATAACTCCATCATGCAAGATTCAAATGGTGTCAAATTTGTGACCAAATTGAATATATTAGAAAGATATACAACTTTGTAGAAGGAACTAAAGTCATTTGAAGCTCATAGCAAAAGTTATTCAAGTTGGAAAAAGGGGTCATTTGACTTTTAACTTAAAATTTTTCAAGTATGTTTGATTCCTCCAACTTCAACACCAAAATTAAACATGATCCAAGCTTGAAATGGGAAAAGTTCCAACATCAAAGTTATTCCCCTTCGTGCTAGCTTTCCAAAGAATCCAAGATCATTGCATTTGGACAAATATTGAGGGACTTGCACATGGTTCCTTTGTTTGGTTTGTTTTTTTAACTTTTGCACTCAAATGATAATTCCTTTTGCATGCTTCCATGTTATGACTTCAACAACTTTTGTACATGAATCGGAAGTGGATTGCATCATTGTTTGGGCATAATTCTATGCCCATGCACCCATGCACAACATTTCTATTTTTGGCCAAATTTTGAATTGGTGTGGAAATGAATTCAAGAGCCTATAAGTACATCTCCATTGCCTCAAAATTGGAGGACCCTTGCCCAAGCTTTGATTTGCAAATACCCTAACCTCCTTTGATAGAACAACCCTGAAGATTTCTTTGAAATCGAGTTTTAGTCCACCTTCTATTTTTGAGCTAAAACTCCAAGGGTTAACAACCATTTTCATTTGAATTATCTACTGCAAGCAAGAAGAAGCAAGGCCTGGAGGATTAGGATCGAGATCGAGCTTCATCACTGCAAACGAAAAGTCAAATTTCTCAAACTTTCCTTCTTCGATTCTCTCTCATTTCTCCATCTTTTTGATTAATTTTTGGTTGGTTGAAATCCTACCAATGTAGGCAACAAGATTGAGTTACTTTGAGGCCAAATCGAAGTAACTCAGTTTACATACCTTATTTTTCAATTCCATATATCTTTATGTATAGTGAGAATTGGAGAAAATAGAGGTCAAATTCGATCTCCTGGCATTTTTCTCTTCAAAATAGTGTATGGATATTTTATTTCTGTGAACATTTTGGTTGGATAGTCCGGCGAGGGTGATCAGAGAAGATGATCGGAGTTAGGGCTCCGGTGGTGCGTTGGATCAATCTAGGCCATATGATCTTTGGTCTATGTTTCAGTCTTGACCTTTCATGCTGATTACCAATGTTGCATACACGTTGACTGGGGTGTGCCATGGACGAAATGTGCGTGCCCATCAAATATGCCACCTCAATTAATGAGAGAGATCTTATGGCCCTTGTTTTTTTGAATTAACTGATTTTCTGTTTTAATATTTTAATTAGCATTTTCTTATTTAATTCCTTATAAATTCAATATTAATCCAAAAAATTTGGGACTTTCACCAAAAAAATTCAAATAATTTCCTCTTCCACTTTCTGAATTAAAATTATTTTTTGGATTGGAATTGATATTTTTAGTGAATTAAATGATTTTTGATTTGTTTTTAATTGATTTTAAATACTTATGACTTTCAAAATTCCCAAAAACATTAGTCAAACGTCCTTTGACCTTGTTTGACCTATGATAAACCCCTTGCCCATTTATTTGCTGATTTGAAGGGATTAGAGGTTTTTCTCATCTTTTAAAATGCATTTTTATTCATTTAAAAATTGAAATTAAATTTTTTAATTGCATAAAATTATGTTGAGCTATTTGATTGACTTTGTGTTGACTCATCTTCTGTTTGGCCTTGATCTTGGTTGAATTGGACTTCAATTTGATCAAAACCATTGGATTTAGGGGGTTGATGAAGTTTAAACTTCATCCCCCAAAATGAATGGATGGTATTGATCAAATAAAGTTCATCCCTTAGTCAATTTAGGATTTCTTCTCACTTCATCTTCTTATCTTCATCCCATTCTTCCCCAATCCTTCATTGACCAATGACTTCTCAAATATCAACTACTAGTTGATTCATCAATGACCCTGTGTTAGATGAATCAACATGAGCCTGATTGAGATAGGTACATCTCATTTTTATTTTTGTGTGTCGTATGCTTTATGAGCTTGGTCATTATACATTGTCTCTAGCATACATTAACACCAATATTTTTATGGCTCGGCCTTAGATAGTTGTGACTTCTACATAAGTCCAATTACGATTGCTTAACATAAAGCTAAATTTGTCCCAAAGGCATATCATTTTTGTAAATGAGATTGTAAGTCTCCCATTCCTCATGGTATTGTGTGAATATTTAACCTTTTTTCCATTTGTGAGAGCTAGTCGCATACTTATTGATTTATCCAAGTTGGAGCCCTTCTCATGGATGATGTCTTGGTTCATATCTTCATGTTTGGGAGTGGATGATTGAGTGTTCTGCAAAGACTGACTTAAAACAATTGTCGTCTTCCACTAATATTGACTAACATCTTTTGTATTGACTTTATTTTGATGCAATTTAATTTAATGCAATTTATTTTAATGCAATTTCAAATTATGCACTTTACCATTCATTGTCATTTATATTTCATGCAACTTGTTTATGTTTCAGTCATGTTCACTTTGCTCACTTGAGCCATACTTTGTGCTTGTATTATATTGTGCTTGTAATTTTTGTTTGGTTTGTGGTCTTAGGACCTTAAAATACTTAATAACAACAAAAACCCTAAAAAATACATTGGTGGATTATTGGGCCTCTGTTTAAGACTTGATTGTGACTTAGAGTAGGCAACTTCTCTATGCTATGAAGACTTGGCCAATGCCATTACTTGAGACCTTTCTTGGCTAATGTCATTCATCTGATACAAGTCTGAGACTCCTTTGGTTTATCTGTTACTTTTTCTTTGTGCTTAAGTTGTTATTTTGATCTTACTATTTATATCTGATGATTGTCTCTGTGAGTTTGTTATAAGGGATATTCATCTGATACATGTGAAAGACATTGAAGACTGCTTGCTTTTGGAGTGCTTGCTTGGATGTTTGGTTATCTTTATTTGATACCATTAGTCTTCATATTAATTGCTTGGATGATCATGCTTGTTGCTTGCTTAAAAGTCCAAAGAAAATGGGTTTCTATTGACATTCTTGTCTTGTGGATGCTTCCCATTGGTTAGATCTTTTCAACTCTAAACTTTTAAATATTGTATAGGATAGTCCCTTCATCTCCTCCTATTTCTTTAATTTAAAAATATCTCCCTCATTTTCAAAAACTTCTTCGCTTGTGTTTTCAACTTAGACTTGTTTTAATGAGTAGAAATCATGGCCTTATGCCATTGATTTTCAAAATATTTTCTTAATCAAACTTGTAAATGAACCTAATCATATTGAATTTAATTTCAAAAGACAAAAAGATCTAATGATCTCATCTCATCCTTTTGGCCATTTTGTCCCTTTTTATTTTAACTTTATCAAAAGAGAGAATTTAGATTTGAGTTATCTTTGGTTGAGATATAATTCTCCCATTCCATGATACTTTGATTATAAGTCTTTCCATTTATTAGGGGTTAGTGGCATACTTGTTGATTGAATCCAAGTTGGAGCCCTCCCTCTTAAATGTTGTAAAGCCCTCATTATCGGTGGATGTTTAGTTGAGTATTCTCCCTTTCATAACAAAAGGTCTTTAAGCTTTTGTTAAAACTAATTCACCCATCTTTGAAATTTTTAAAATGAACTACGAAGTTTTGATCCCTCATTTTTATGTTGGCACGTAGGCATAAGACCGAAGGTCTTGTCAAACATAAAAATATAATAACGAATTCTTTTCTCATCCGCTCATTCTATTTTTTTAGCAAACATCTTTTTCAAATAAAACACTTGCACACAAAAAGGGCTCCTTAGGAGTACCTAGGACACTTTTGGTGCTAATACCATCCCTCTGTGTAACCACCCCCCTTACCTGTAATCTATGACACTTTATTAGTTTTGATTTTAAAACTTCTTATGTTTGGGTTTTGTTCGTACTTTTCCCTTTTCCTTTGGAAATAATAAAAGCACGGTGGCGACTCTGGTTTTATTGACGTTGAACTAACCAATAGCTTAGTGGTCATGAATTTACCGCTACACTAATGCCTACTTTTCTATTCATTTGTTAAGTATGGGTTTTGAAAACATGTGTTTGATCACATAAAAATGAGAATACACATAAATATCAACAAGCTTTATATAATGCTTTAGTTTTGTACATGAAAAGTATAAACAAAGACATAAATTCTCTATTGCATTATACCTAGTTTCAGAATCATTCAGGATTCAACTGAGGTAATAAATGGCTCTTGTAGCGGTAAATTCATGATCATCAAGCTATGGATAAGCTAGACATCAAATAACAAGAGTCGCCACCGCGCTTTTATTGTTTCCAAGGGAAAAGGGAAAAGTACGAACAAAACCCACAAATAAGAAGTTTTCAAATAAAAACTAATAAAATGCCATAGATTACAGGTAAGGGGGTTAGTTACACAGAGGGAATATGTTAGCACCCAAATGGTCCTAGGTACTCCTAGGGAGACCTTTATTGTGTGCCTATGTGTTTTTGTACAAATGATGTTTGCAAGCAAATAGAATGGGGGGATGAGAAAAGAATTCATTAATTATATGTTTGTGTTTGACAAGACCTTCGGACTTGTGCCTACATACCAACATAAAAATGAGGGATCAAAACCTCGTAGTTTGTGGTATAAATTTCAAAGTGGATGCATTGATTTTAACAAAAGTTAGGTTTGAAAGGCACAAAGGCCTAAAAATGGTTTGAATGAGTTAATTATTTTTGGCTTTTGAAAATTTTAAGTCAAGTATAATTAAGTATATTTACAAGTTTGATTAAGAAAAGAAGTTTGAAAGTGCAATGGCATAAGGCCAAAGTTTCTAGTTTGCAATATGGTCTAAGCTTAGAAAAAAAAAGCACAAGCAAAGAAGTTTTTTTTAAAAGGAGGGAGAGATTTTGAAATTAAAGAAATGAGGAGGAGATGAAGGGACTAATTCTAAGCACAAATTTAAAAGTTGAGAGTGGAAAAGATTTGACCAATGGGCTGCAATCCAATAGAGAAGAATGTCATATAGAAACTCAAATTCCCCTGGACATTAGAATCAAGAAACAAACAATGCACAATATATCAACTTGAAGAGCAAGGCATCAAATAAAGATAGCCACATCCAAGCTTAGCAATTCCATATTCTTCTTCAAATTTGCCCAAGTAGCAGATGAATTTCAGGATGCCATAAGTCACAGGTTCAAAGTAACAGCTTCACAATGATCATGTTGCAAATGAACTCAAATGGATCTTCAATGATGTATCGGATGAAGTTTCAAGCTACAATCACTTGGTTACTTTAAAGTTGACATTGGCCAAGTCCTTTGCATAGGGAGTGTTGCCTAAATTCTAAGTCCAATAGTCTCAGATCAAACCAATAGTCCACACAAGATATTTTTAGGGTTTTTGTTCTTATTATGTACATTGATGGTCAAAGACCACACAAACAAACACAATATTCACAAACAAAATATATCACCAAATATGGTCCAAGTGGACAAAGTGAAAATGACATTAACATAAAAAATTAGAATGGTATGAATAATGGCAAATGAACAAGGCTTAAAAAATAAAGTGCATTAAAAGTAAATGACTTGAAATTAAATGTTAGTTGTTAATGAGTTAGGAGTTAGTATTGCTTTTGCTTTAAGTCATTCTTTGGAGAATACTCAACCCACTTATCACAAGCATGGATCCTTGAACCAAGATGTCTTCCAAAGGAAGGAAAAAAGGCCAAGTTTCCACACAATACCATGAAAGAGGGGAGACTTACAATCTCACTAACTAGAATGTTATGTCTTTTGTATCAAAAATTTAGCGCTATGTTAAGCAATCCTAATTGGACTTATGTAGAAGTCACAACTATTTGAGGTCGGGCAATAGAATTTTGGTGTTAATGTATGTTAGAGACATAGTATGATGAACTATGCTCATGAAACATACCACACACAAAAAGAATATGCAAAAGTGGGGGCCTAATCTCATCCATACTAATCTTGATTTTGCAATCAACTAGGCTTAAGATATTGAGATATCATAGGTCCATGACATGAATGCATAAAGAAGTGGAATGAGATGAAGAGGGAGGGGAAATGGATCAAAGTCAAATTGGACAAAGGAGGACTTTTACCAAATTAAGATCATTCATTCATTTTGGGAGATGGAATGTACATTCCATCAATCCCATAAATCCAATGATCTTAACTTAACAAAGTCAAATCAACCTTGACCAAGGCCCAATAACAAAGTCAAACTTCCAAAGTCAATCAAAATGGCTCTACATAATTCATTTGGAATTTATTCAATTAAAAATACTACAAATAATACATTAAATTAAATATGGTTGGTAAATTCCCCTAAAGCCTCATCAAAACACCAAAGAAATGGCCATGAGATTTATCATTGGTCAAACAAGGTCAAAGGACCTTGGAGAAAAAAATTCAGAATTTTTGGAAACTTAAAAGTATTTTTAAACAATTAAAAATATTCAAAAAATCAATTAAATCATGAAAAATATTAATAATGATCCAAAAAATAATTTTAATTCAAAATATGGAAGAGGATTTTATTTAAATTTTTTTGGTGAAACTCTCATATATTTTTGGATCAATATTAAAATTAATATGAATTAATGAAAATCAAAGGAATAAAAATTAAAATCAAAAAATCAAAAAAACGTGGACCACTTGATCTCCCTCATTAATTGAGGTTGCATATCAAGTGGATCTGAGTGCGCATTCAACCATACACCAATTCAAATGTTCCACCAGCGTGGTAATCACTTTGGACGCCTCAAATTAAAACATTTTAAAATGAATCAATGGTTCTGAACCGTGCCACATCACTGCCGGAGCCAAAGGCCGATCATCTTCTCTGATGACCCTGGACGGACTGGTTCAATCATCACCATAACATAAATGAAAGATAAAATGGCGTAGATCACGAATATCACCTCAATTTTAACTAACTCCAAATATATATAGAGATATGTGGAGTTGAATTTTGAGGTGTGTCAACTGAATTGCTTCAATTTGACCTCAAAGAAACTCAATCTTCTTGCCTACATTGGTAGGACTTCAGACAACCAAATATCCAAGAGAATTGATGAGAATTGAGTGAGAATTGAAGAGAAGAAAAAATCTGGAAAATACCTTCAATGATGTGCAAAACTTGATCTCTCTTGCTTCAATTCCTGTTTGATCTTGCTCAGGTAGCTTGTAGAAGTGACTTAGGATTGGTACAAAGCTTTGGATCCTGGAGTTTTTGAATCTCCAAACAATGAGATTCAAACTCAATTTTCAAATGAAAATTATCAGGTTTTCTGTTCAAATGTGAGGGTTTCAAGTTTGGAGGAAAAGATGACGCACAAGAGTCCTTTGAAATGAGCACAAAGGGTCTCTATTTATAGCAAAATGAGGTGTTATTGGCACACTTGAAATTTTGTCCAAATATGGCAATGTGAATGGCACACGTGCATGGGCATGTATAGGCCCATGAAGCATCTCAATTAGATCCAAAATCCAATGAAATGAAGTCTAAATGAAGCTTGAATGGCAAGGCAAAGTTATTTGATCATTTGAAGCTTGAACCTTACCAACTGATACAACCCTGTTTACACCATGCGCAAACCCCTCAAACTTCATCCAAAATGAATGAATTATGACTCTTTGGAAAGCTTAGGTCAAGAGGGACAAATCTTATGTTGAACACTTTTCCATTTGGAACTTGTATCATGGTGAATTTTGAGGTGGAAGTTTGGAAATTTCAATATGTTGAAAAAATTTCTAAGTGTCAAGTCACATACTTCATTATTCCACCTTGCTTAACTTTTTATGTGAGCTCCAAATGAGAAACGTGTATTCATAAAAGTTGTAGCTCTTTCAAAGTCCTTCAAATTGGTCACCAATTTGGCATCAGTTGCATTTATAATGAGTGAGTTATGCATTTTTGAAGTTGAGGAAAATCACTTGTTCAATGGTATTGGTCCAAAATGACCTATAATGTATCCTCATATCACATGCTCATAAAAGTTGAATTAGCTTTCACTCCAAACATAAAAGTTGAAGTAGACACCTTGCATTTGATTTTGAAACTTGGATATCTTCCATCTCATAGAAAATGAGCAAGTTATGGCTTTGGGAAGTTGACTTTCAAATTAGGGTTTAGACAAAATGACCTATAATGTTTCAATAGAGAAAATGGATTTCCAAGCAAAATTAGCTCTAGACCTAAACATGAAAGTTGTTTGGAATGTAATTAATAGTAAATTTGATCTTGGAATCATTTTCATATGATGAAAATTGTAGGAGATAGGGTCTAGGGAGACCCAGATTTGATCAGATGAATTCATCTGGCCAACCACTATCAACCCACTTGCTAACTTGCAAATCTCTTGACTTTTTAGGCTCATGGTAGATCATATATGTATATGATTATGAATTTTGAAGTGTCCCTTGAGAAATTTGATCAATTGGTGAGGAAGTTTGTTGAAGAAGTTACTCAAAATACCCAGATAAACCAGGGTTTCCAAGGCAAACCAACTCCAAACTCTTGAATAAATCTTGATTAAGATAACATGTAAAGATCATTGGGACTCATACATGATGCTTATAGACATTGTGGATCATTCGTTGGTTGTGATATTAGCAATGAGGGTCTCAAACCCTAGATGTGAACATGATAGATCAATAGTGATCATGCCCTACCTACAAAAGAGTTAGGCAAATACAAAGACATATTTTTTATATTTTGGTTAGTAAAAAAATGATAATATACAAGTATGGTACAATCACATGGTGCTTGGTGATCTCTCCCAAAATAAACCCTATGAAAAAGAGGTAAGGAGGATGCCAATGTATGATCCCAATGCTAATGCATATGATGAAATTGCATGAGGGATCTTAGTGTCAAAATTGGGGTCTTACAGCTGCTCTTGTTTAAGGACATTCTAACAGAGGAGGTAAAGGTTAGAATCTTCATATCGACTCAGTAGAATGGGTTTAAATAACAACATATAGAAACAAATTTTGGCCCCTAAGAGACCTCATGATGTATATGATATGAATGTAAAATAAACTCTTTGTGGGGAGATATTTCCACAAAGGAAAAGGAATCAGAGAAGACCGAAGATCTGCAGGAGTATAATGCATTCCGTAAGGAAAACTCATTTGGAAGACAAAGACTCTGAGGGGATAAAAGAGGTTATGCGTAGGCCAGGCTACGACTAAAAAATTCCTGGGAGACTAGAGGAATTCCATAAAAAATGGAAAGACTCAGCCGAGGAAATAAAAACATTTGCAGGGGAAACGAGTAGATCAGGATAACACTGACATACTTGGATCATGCAGAAAAAGTGATTTCACTAAGGAAATACACACTCAACTCAACTGGGGAAGAAATGAACTTCAACACAGGAGGAGCAGAAATCTATTATCCACTACCGGTTACTGGGTACGGAAATAATAAAGATCTGATAGAGGGGACACCCGTCATCGGTTAAGATGTACATATCAAGGATGACTCACTGAGAACCTCCAGGAGGGTGTATTCGTTACCAGTTACTGGGTAAGAATAACCTTGCTGGGAAAAATTGCAGAAATAGGATTTACGACTACCGGTTACTAGGCAGAAGACCAAAGATGAGAATATCCGTCACCGATTAAGGTGAACATATCAAGGATAGACTCAAAGGAAAGAAAATCCGTCATCGGTTAAGATGAACATATCAAGGATAGACTTGCCTGGGGATGTTAAGGAGGATACCCGTCATCAATTAAGATGAAGATGTAAGACCCCAATTTTGACCCTAAGCTCCCTCATGCTATCTCATCATATGCATTAGCATTGGGATCACACCTTGGCATCCTCCTTACCCCTCTTTCATTGGGTTTGTTTTGGGAGAGATCACCAAGCACCATGTGATTATATCATACTTTTATATTTTCATTTTACTAACAAAAATACCAAAAATATGTTTTTGTATTTGCCTAACTCTTTTGTAGGTAGGGCATGATCACCATTGATCTAGCAAGTTCACACCTAGGGTTTAAGACCCTCATGTCTAAGAGCACAATCAAAGATTGATACACAAGGTATCAAATCATCATGTATGAGTCCCAATGATCTCTACATGTCATATTGATCAAGTATTCTTCAAGAGTTTGGAGGTGATTTGCCTTGGAAACCCTAGTTTGACTGGGTATCTTAAGTAACTTCTCCAACAAGCTATCTCACCAATTGATCAAATTTCTCAAGGGTCACTTCAAAACTCATTATCTTGTGCATATATGATCTACCATGAGCCTATAAAGTCAAGAGAATTGAAGGTTAGCAAGTTGGTTGATGGTGGTTGGCCAGAAGAATTCATCTACTCAAAACTGGGTCTCCCTAGACCCTATCTCCTACAATTTTCACCATATGAAACTGGGTCTCCCTAAACCCAAAAATAAGAATTTTTCAAATCAAAACTAAAATTTGAAGGGAGAATCCACAAGAGTCGCTAGAATTGTCATCATTGCTGTAAACCTAAGGTAAGAGGGATAAAGGGATTTCAATAAAATTATATGATTATATGTTGTTGGGGTGTAGTGGAAATGGTAAGGTGTGGAGAGATTGTAGTAGCTTGGTAGTACAAATTAGAAAATAATTAGAATAATTTTAATTTTAATTATTATTAGAAATAAAATGAGAAAATTGGTAAATAAGAGAATTAGGCGAATTGGGTGAATTGAGGAAAGAATGAGGTGGAAGGAGAGAAACTGGAAATTTGATGGGAAATAATTATAACTAGGCAAAAATAATTAGACTCTTTTCTCTTAAACCTTGGGTCAGCACCTTGACAATATCAGTAGTCTGGCTTGAGTTCTTCAACATCTTCAGACTCTTTAGAATCCTCAGTCCTCACTTTCGAAGTAGGAGATGAGAAAATTGAGTAACTAGACTCTTTAGAATCCTCAGTCCTCACTTTCGAAGTAGGATAGCTTCAACAGCATGTAGAATAATTTTTTGAGTTTTCCTTGAACACTTTTCCTGTGTTTCCAGAGTCTATTGACTCTCTTTGATATTAGAGACAACTCATCATCATCTTCTATGTCTTCATCAGATTCTTCTAATTCTTCCTCAGCTTGATATGCTCTAGTCTTCTCAGGCTTGGATTTGCCTCTCTTCTGAGGTTCATCTTCTTCTAGCTCAATCTCTTGACTTATTAAAGAACTAACAAGTTCTTCAAGATTGATATTGTTGAGATCCTTAGCCAATTTTAATGCAGTTACCATAGGTCTCCATTTTTTTGGGAAGATTTCTGATAATTTTCTTGACATGATTAGTTATAGAATACCCTTTGTCCAGAACCTTAAGCCCTGTAACAAGCATATGAAACCTTGAGAACATAGTCTCAACTTTTTCATCATCTTCCAGCTTGAAAGCCTCATATTTCTGGATTAAGGCCAAGTCCTTTGTCTCCTTTACTTGAGTGTTTCCCTCATGAGTCATTCTCAGAGAGTCAAAGATGGATTTGGCAGAATCTCTATTTGTTATCTTCTCATACTCCGTATAAGAGATATAATTAAGCAATATGGTTTGGCTTTATGATGATTTTTGAAGTCTTTCTTGTGTTGATCCCACATAACACTTCTTGCTAAAGTATTTCCTTCAACATTTACTGGATGAACATAGCCTTCGACTACAAGATCCCAGAGATCAACATCGTAACCAAGAAAGGAACTTTATATTCTGTCTTTCCAATAGTCAAATTTTTCACCATAAAAAATAGGTGGTTTAGCATTGTAATGATATATATCATTATTATTAAAAAATTTAGCAGCGTTAGCGGCAACCATTGTTTCTCACACAACTATATCGATACTGAACATTGTGAGGTGTTGATAAAACTATTATCACAATCAGAACCGGAGCTCTGATGCCAATTGAAGGTGTGAAAAACACAAGAAAGGGAGGGGGTGAATTGGGTTTTAACGACAAAAGCTTTTTCCAAAACAAAAATACCACTAACAAGTTTAATAATGAAGAGATAAAAACACAAATACTTTTATCCTGATTCGCTTGAAAATCAAAGCTAATCCAGTCCACCCGCCAAGGTGATTTGCCTTATACACAAGGACTTAATCCATTATAATCAACATATTACAAAAAACACAAAGAATAACCTTCTTTGTCTTCTCAAGGATCCAACTAAACCTTAGTCTCCTCAAGGACTCACAAAGAACAACTTTCTTTGTCTTCTCAAGGATAACCTCCTTAAGGAATCAAACAAATAGTTTGAATACTAGTTTTGTGTGTTACAAGATGCTTCTATACAAGCAGATTTTTATACAAATGAATAAAAAACACTTAAAGAACACTGTATACAAAGAATGATAGCGTTTCACAAAGAAAAATACCTTGTCAAAATACTTGTGCAGAATCAGCATTTTCTTCAAGTCTCCAATGCATGCTTATATAGAGAAGCATGTGACAGGTGGAGGGAAAAAAGGGGAAAGCTCCTTGAGCAGATGTCCACTGTTGGATGGGAAAGGAATGATACCACACACTGTCCTTTCTCTCACAAAAGTAGTAACAAGTGTAATGAATAGTACAGTCCTTGCCCACGAAATCAGGTAGTGGAAAGGTTGTTCGATTTGTACCATGTACTATTTGATCATGTTCCCATTTTATTTTATCTTCAGATTCATTGGCTTCTGATAAAAGATGATTGAAGCATGAAGTGAAAAAGTAAAGAGCTAGATTCAAAAACTTCAAAACTTTGGGTCAGCACCTTGACAACATCAGTAGTCTGGCTTGAGTTCTTCAGAATCTTCAGAGTCTTTAGCTCAACATACACACTCAACTCAACTGGGGAAGAAATGAACTTCAACACAGGAGGAGCAGAAATCTATTATCCACTACCGGTTACTGGGTACGGAAATAATAAAGATCTAACAGAGGGGACGTCCGTCATCGGTTAAGATGTACATATCAAGGATGACTCACTGAGAACCGCCAGGAGGGTGTATTCATTACCAATTACTGGGTAAGAATAACCTTGCTGGGAAAAATTGTAGAAATAGGATTTACAACTACCGGTTACTAGGCAGAAGACCAAAGATGAGAATATCTGTCACCGATTAAGGTGAACATATCAAGGATAGACTCAAAGGAAAGAAAATCCGTCATCGGTTAAGATGAGCATATCAAGGATAGACTTTCCTGGGGATGTTAAGGAGGATACCCGTCATCGATTAAGATGAACATGTAAGACCCCAATTTTGACCCTAAGCTCCCTCATGCTATCTCATCATATGCATTAGCATTGGGATCACACCTTGGCATCCTCCTTACCCCTCTTTCATTGGGTTTGTTTTGGGAGAGATCACCAAGCACCATGTGATTGTATCATACTTTTATATTTTCATTTTACTAACAAAAATACCAAGAATATGTTTTTGTATTTGCCTAACTCTTTTGTAGGTAGGGCATGATCACCATTGATCTAGCAAGTTCACACCTAGGGTTTAAGACCCTCATGTCTAAGAGCACAATCAAAGATTGGTACACAAGGTATCAAATCATCATGTATGAGTCCCAATGATCTCTACATGTCATATTGATTAAGTATTCTTCAAGAGTTTGGAGGTGATTTGCCTTGGAAACCCTAGTTTGACTGGGTATCTTAAGTAACTTCTCCAACAAGTTATCTCACCAATTGATCAAATTTCTCAAGGGTCACTTCAAAACTCATTATATTGTGCATATATGATCTACCATGAGCCTATAAAGTCAAGAGAATTGAAGGTTAGCAAGTTGGTTGATGGTGGTTGGCCAGAAGAATTCATCTACTCAAAACTGGGTCTCCCTAGACCCTATCTCCTACAATTTTCACCATATGAAAATGATTCCAAGATAAAAGTTACTCTAAATGACATTCCAAACAACTTTCATGTTGAGACCTATATCTATTTTTTCTTTGAAAATTATTTTCTATGTTGAAACATTATAGGTCATTTTGTCTAAACCCTAATTTGAAAGTCAACTTCCCAAGGCCATAACTTTCTCAATTTTTATGATATGAAAGACTTAAAATTTGCATAATCAAATTCAAGATGCCTACCTGAACTTTGATGTTTGGAGTGGGAGCTAATTCAACTTTTATGAGCATGTGATATGAGGATACATTATAGGTCATTTTTGCCCTATACCATTGAACAAGTGATTTTCCTCAACTTCAAAAATGGATAACTCTATCATTATAAATCCAAATGACATTAAATTGGTGACTATTTTGAAGGTCTTTGAAAGATCTACAACTTTTATGAAGACACTGTTCTCATTTGAAACTCACATAAAAAGTTAAGTAAGGTGGAATATTGAGATATATGGCTTAACACTTAGGAAAAATTTCAACATGTTGAAATTTCCAAACTTCCACCTCAAAATTAACCATGATCCAACTTCCAAATGAAAAAGTGTCCAACATCAAAGTTGTTCCCCTTGATCTAAGCTTTCCAAAGAACCCAATTTAATGCATTTTGGATGATATTTCCTAGGGTTTCACATGGTCTTAACAGGGTTGTATCATTGGAAGAAATCAAATGTTCAAAATCCCATTTCACATTGCATTGACATCCAAGCCTCATTTGAACTTCAGAACAGTTGTACATGGATCAAATTGAATTGATTCATGGGCCTGTACACGCCCGTGCAAGCTTGTGCATCACCATGTCCAAATTTAGCAATTCTTCAAGTGTGCAAATATCACTCTCAAATGCTATAAATACAGGCTCTTGGAGCTCAATTCAAGGAGACCTTGTGCACCAGCTTCCCCCCCCCCCCCCCCCACATTGAAACCCTCACCATTCAAAGGAAAACCTGAGAATTTTCAACTTTAAATTTGAGTTTGAGTCTTACTGTTTGGAGATTCAAAAACTCCAGGATCCAAAGCTTTGTACCATTGCCAAACCTCTTCTGCAAGCTTCTCAAGTGTGATCAGATCAAGTTTGAAGCAAGCAAGATCCATTTCATAACAGGATTGAAGGTAAGTTTCAAAAAACTTCTTCTCTTCGATTCTCACTCAATTCTCATTAATTCTCTTGGATCTTTGGTTGTCTGAAGTCCTACCAATGTAGGCAAGAAGATTGAGTTGCTTTGAGGTCAAATCGAAGCAACTCAGTTGACACACCTCAAAATTCAACTCCTTATATCTTTCTATATGTGTGGAGTTAGTTAAAATGAAGGTTAGATTCGTGCTCAACGCAATTTTTTCTTTCAGATCATGTCCTCTTTTTTCATTTTCTTGATGGTGATGAGTGAACCAGTCCGGTGGACCTCGCCAAAGAAGGTGACCGGAGGTCCAACGTCGGTGGTGTGCTGGACAGGTTCTGAGCCATTGATCTTGTTTAAATTGTTTTAATCTTGAGCGTACATACTGATTACCACGCGTGTGCTTAGTTGACTCAGGTGCATGGTAGATTGCGCGCGCTCGGCCACTTAATCAGTCACCTCAATTAATGAGGGAGATCAAGTGGTCCACATTTTTTTGATTTTTTTATTTTCATTTTATTTCATTTTATTTTCATTAATTCATATTAATTTTAATATTGATCCAAAAAATATGAGAGTTTCACCAAAAAAATTTAAATAAATTCCTCTTTCATATTTTGAATTAAAATTATTTTTTGGATCATTATTAATATTTTTCATGATTTAATTGATTTTGTGAATATTTTTAATTGTTTAAAAATACTTTTAAGTCTCTAAAAATTTTGAAATTTTTTCTCCAAGGTCCTTTGACCTTGTTTGACGTATGATAAATCTCATGGCCATTTCTTTGGTGTTTTGATGAGATTTTAGGAATTTGACAAACTATATTTAATTTAATGCTTTATTTTTAGTATTTTAAATTTAATAAATGCAAAATAATTGTGTTGAGCTATTTTGATGGTTTGTATAAGTTTGACATGTGTTGTTGGGCCTTGGTCAAGGTTGATTTGACTTTGCTAGGTTAATATCATTGGATTTAGGGAATTGATGGAATGTACATTCCATCTCCCAAAATGAATGAATGATCTTAATTTGGTAAAAGTCCTCCTTTGACCAATTTGAGTTTTGATCCATTCCCCTCCTTCTTCTTCTAATTCCCCTTTGTTATGCATCCATTTCATTTGGCCTATGATGTCTCTAAATCATAAGGCTAGTTGATTGAAAAATTAACATAAGTATGGATGGGATTAGGCCACCTCCTTTGCATATTCTTTTTATGTGTGGTATGTTTCATGAGCATAGTCCATTATATTATGTCTCTAACATGCATTAACACCAAAATTCTATTGCCCGACCTCAAATAGTTGTAACTTCTACATAAGTCCAATTACGATTGCTTAACATAGCGCTAAATTTTTGATACAGAAGACATAGCATTCTAGTTAGTGAGATTGTAAGCCTCCCCTCTTTCATGGTATTGTGTGGAAACTTGGCATTTTTTTCTTCCTTTGGAAGATGTCTTGGTTCAAGGATCCATGCTTGTGATAAGTGGATTGAGTGTTCTCCAAAGAATGACTTAAAATGAAAAGAAAAAGCAAAAACAATATTAACTTCTAATTCATTAACAACTAACATTTAAATTCAAGCCATTTACTTTTAATTTACTTTAATTTTTAAGCTCTATTCATTTGCCATTATTCATATCATTCTAATTGTTTATATTAATGCCTTTTCGATTTGTCCACTTGGACCATATTGTGTGATATATCTTGTTTATGTGTATTTTGTTTGCTTGAGTTATCTTTGGCCATTAATGTACATAATAAGAAACAAAAAACCCTAAAAAACCATTGTGTGGACTGTTGGTTTGATCTTGGACAATTGGACTTAGGATTTAGGCAACATCCCTATGCAAAAGGACTTGGCCAATGCCAACTTTCATGTAATCAAGTGCTTGCAATTTGAAACTTCATCTGATACATCATTGAAGATTCCTTTGAGTTCATCTGCTACATGATTATTGTGAAGCTGTTATTTTGAACCTGTGACTTGTGGAATTCATCTGTTACATGAGCAAATTTGAAGGAGATCATGGAGTGGCTAAAGCTTGGATGGGGCTATCTTTATTTGATGTCTTGCTCTTCAAGATAATATTGTATGCGTTATTTGTTGCTTGTTCTAATATCCAAGGGAATTTTGGGTTTCTATATGACATTCTTGTCTATTGGATTGCTACCCATCGGTCAGATCTTTTCAAATCTTAACTTTTAAATTTGTGCTTAGGATTAGTCTCTTCATCTCCTCCCCATCTCTTTAATTTCAAAATCTCTCCCTCCTTTTAAAAAGAAAACTTCTTTGATTGAACTTGTTTTTCTTAACTTTGACCATTTTGCAAACTAGAAACTTTGGCCTTATGCCATTGCATTTTTAAACTTCTTTTCTTAAATCAAATTTATAAATAAACTTAACTATACTTGACTTAAAATTTTCAAAAGCCAAAAAGAACTAACTCATTCAAACCATTTTCTAGGCCTTTGTGCCTTTCAAACTTAATTTTTGATTAAAAGCAATACATCCACTTTGAAATTTGTATCACGAACTACGAGGTTTTGATCCCTTATTTTCATGTTGGTACGTAGGCATCAGTCTGAAGGTCTTGTCAAACACAAAAATATAATTAATGAAGTCTTTTCTCATCCCCCCATTCTATTTATTTGTAAACATCACTTTGTCCAAAATACATATGCACACAAAAAAGGGCTCCCTAGGAGTACCTAGGACACTTTGGGTGCTAACACCTTCCCTCTGTGTAACCAACCTCCTTACCTGTAATCTCTGACATTTTATTAGTTTTGATTTGAAAAATTCTTATTTTTGGGTTTGGTTCGTACTTTTCCCTTTTCCCTTGGAAACAATAAAAGCGCGGTGGCGACTCTTGTTATTTGATGTCTTGCTTATCCATAGCTTGATGATCATGAATTTACCGCTACATAACATATCAAGGATAAACCACCTGAAAAAAAAGTAGGAATTACATCTATCGAATGCTGGATAGAATACCATCTAAGAGAATATTCGTCATCGGTTAGGATGAACATATCAAGGATAGATTCTGGGGAGAAAAGCAGGATTTATAACTACCGGCTACTGGGCAGAAGACCGTGAAGAGAAGAAAACCCGTCATCGGTTAGGATGGACATATCAAGGATTAATTCTCTGGGGAGCAAAATAGGGATTACAACTACCTTTTTACTAGGTAGAATACCAAAGATGAGAGTATTCGTCATCGGTTAGGATGAACATATCAAGGATAGACTCAAACAGGGGAAGAAAATATCTGTCATCGGTTAGGATGAACATATCAAGGATATACTTCCTGGGGAAACATAAAAATGAATCCACTGGGGAGAAAAGGGTTACTTTTGTCGGGTGTTGGGCAAGAAGTAACAAACTGCAAACTAAGAAGAATATTACCATTTACTGGGTAATAGACTCTTAGGGGACCCAAAGCATCTATCTAGGTAAGATCTAGAAAGAAACGGTCAATCAAGACTCCACCCAATGAGGGTATAACTCAAGGGGAGTGGTTCCATCCAGATAATCAACTGGGGAGGAAACTGAAATAATAATCATCAACGAGGAAATAACTCAGTGGGGAAGGGAGAAAGGTTAAAGTCTTTCTGCTTACGGGGTTGACACTCTACAATTGAGGGAGGACAGATAACCAGCTTGTATGGGGATAAAGTACCACCATAACAACGAATCAAGATTACATGAATAAATCAACAAGTGTGATGATGCAATAATGAAATTATATGAGTGTGTGTATGTATATGTATATGTATATATGATGATTATGATGACAAAACGATCGCAAAGGATACACAGGTGTCGCGGATTTGAATCATCGATATAATTCTCGGTTAATCCACTAAAGAAGGAGACAACTGCTGGAGAAAAGAGAGATCAACATCCCAAAGGCTCAACCCTAGTTGAGGAAGGAGGAAATCTTCTGAGAAAAACCGTTATCGAGTCTGCGTGGAATTTTAGGTTAACACCATATCAAATGGGAGACAACCATGCAGTGGATAAACACAAATAGCTGCTCATAAACCAGGAGGAAACTCTGACTGGGAGCAAATTTGATGGCGATTGGTGGGGAAACTGAAGTTTTGTCACACCTACGCGAACTGTTGAGGAAACTTGTTCTTACTCCGCTAGAGACCAAAATTGGATGGGGAATAAACACTACACTCTGCAGGGAACTGATCAACCGACTCAGCTGGCTACTTTACCGGGAAACGGTGAGCAAAAAACGTTCGAAGAGATTAACATCTAACAAGCGTTGAATCAACGCTATCAGGGATGAAAGAGGAATGTGCCTATTGCTTGGGGAGAACCAGTGATGCTCCACACTTAGGGCTTACTGCTTTCTGACCACTGTTCATATTTCTTTTAATGAAATCAATCGCTTAAGATTCATGCTTTTATATGTTTAAGAAAAAATGATTTTGATTAAAAAAATTTAATTTCAAAAATGATCATAATAAAATTTAAATCTATTTGACTGAAGTAAATAAGAATAGAAACAATTGGATAAAAGCTCAACTTGATTTAATAGCATGGTAGCCTATAAATGACAAGACTCCATAGACCTTTACAAAGTTGAAAATGGTAATTTACATGGAAAATGGTTACATTTAATACAATGATCACTAATCCTTCTACCAACTCTGGATATCCACTATGCTATTGGCTGTTGCCGAGCATCATAAATCAACATTGACCGTTGTGCTCAAAAACGTCTTCAACACTGAAGATCAGAAGGATGAAGTTACTTGCCACAATCCCTAATTTTTGCATAAATTGCCCCTAGAGTTCTTTTCTGTATTATGTCTCTGACTTTTGCCTGGGGTATTCAATTTATCGGGATAATTCTTTTCTGTTTTATGTCTCTAACTTTTTCCTGGATCGTCCTTTCAGGTTTTGAATCCAGTGAGACGCTCATTTTTTCCTAAGCCGCCCTTTCAGGTTTTCGACTTAGCGAGTTATTCTTCTCTTTTTAGGCGAAGTATTTCTTGATTGCATCTACGTTCATAGGACGAGTGAACTCTTCACCGTCCATAGTTGTAAGAATCAAAGCGCCGCCTGAAAAGGCTCTCTTAACAACATATGGGCCTTCATAATTAGGAGTCCATTTTCCCCTAGAATCTGGTTTGAAAGACAAAATATTTTTGAGCACAAGGTCACCTTCTCTGATCAAGCGAGGTCCGACCTTCTTATCGAAATCTTTCTTCATCCTCTACTGATATAACTGACCATGACACATGGCAGTCAATCTCTTCTCTTCGATCAAATTCAGATGATCAAACCTAGTTTGACACCATTCAGCCTCAGTCAACTTGGATTCCATGAGCACACGCAATGAAGGGATCTCATCCTCTACGGGGAGCACTAATTCCATACCATATATAAGAGAGAAAGGGGTTGCCCCTGTTGAAGTGCGGATGGATGTACGATACCCGTGCAAAGCAAATAGGAGCATCTCATGCCAATCCTTATACGTCACAACCATCTTCTTAATAATCTTCTTGATGTTCTTGTTTGCAGCTTCAACAACCCCATTCATCTTAGGTCTGTAGGGAGAAGAATTATGATGTGCTATCTTGAAGTCTTTGCAAAGAGCTTCTACCATATTATTATTCAAGTTCGATCCATTATCAGTAATGATCTTACTTGGCACACCATAACAGCATATAATCTGATTCTTGATAAACCTTACAACAACTTGCTTTGTTACATTCGCATACGATGCCACTTCAACCCATTTCGTGAAGTAATCAATTGCCACCAAAATTAAACGATGTTCATTTGAAGCTTTGGGCTCAATCATGCCAATCATATTAATTCCCCACATGGAGAAGGGCCATGGGGAGGAAATGACATTCAACAGTGTTGGAGGAACATGAATCTTATCTGCATATATTTGACACTTGTGGCATTTCTTCATAAACTTGCAACAGTCAGATTCCATTGTTAGCCAATAGTAACATGCTCGCAACATCTTCTTCGCCATTGCATGTCCATTGGAATGAGTACCAAAGGAACCTTCATGGAATTCAGTCATCAACATGTCTACTTCGTGTCTATCCACGCATCTGAGCAAAACCATTTCGAAATTTCTCTTATACAATACATCACCATTCATGTAGAAATTGTCGGCTAACCTTCTCAAAGTCTTCTTATCTTTCAAAGATTCCCCAGACGGGTAAATATAACTTTGGAGGAAACACTTGATGTCATAATACCACGACTTCTCGTCTTTGATCTTTTCAACAGCAAACACATGAGATGGCCTATCAAGACGCATCACAGTCAAATTGGGATCCTCATTCCAATACTTCACTACTATCATTGATGCCAACATTGCAAGAGCATCTTGTAAGACCCTAATTTTGACCCTAAGATCCCTCATGGCATCATATCATTGCACATTGCATTTTCCTCAAGGATCATAGCATCTTGGCTCCTTAACCCTTGGGTTGGGACTTGTGCGAGTTGGTTGAGACCACCAAGCATGCTTGAATTGTATATTATTGCCTTTCTTATTTTGTTTACTAACCAAAAGCACAAAAATATGTCACTAACTTGTTTTGTTTTGAAGCCCAAGCAGTCATGTGATTCAAGACTCCTAGGAGGCCCCTATGCCCATTGAAATGGCCAGATGAAAGTGAAAGCAAGCATGACAATGGTTCCCAAAGCTCTCAAACATCATATATGCCTCCCAAGTATCTCAATTGGTCAATTTGATCAAGATAAACCAAAGGGCTTGAGGATTGCTTCCCAAGGAAACCCTAATCAATTGTGCATGTAATGTGCCTTGCTCATGAAGCAACCTCAACCTATGATCAAATTCAATCAAGGGAAGTTCTTTCATTCATCATTTTATGCATATATGAAGATTACCTATTTTGAAATCCACTGAGACCTAACTTTTGATATGTTTGTCAAATGAAGATGACCCCAAGAGAAACAATGTTCTTAAGACCCATATGAACAACTTTCATGTTCACCAAAAATCCATTTGAAACTTGGAAGGTCATCATTAATTTCAAAACATTATAGGTCATTTTGACTGAAACCCTAATTTTGGGTCAACTTCCCAAGGACCTAAGTCCTTCATTTTTTATGATTTTGAGGTGAGACCAAGTGCATTGGAAAGTTTGAGATGTCTAATTCAATTGTTATATTATACAAAATTTCATAATCCTAAAAGAAACACATGTGATAATACAAAACATTATAGGTCACTTTGGACCAAAGCCATTGAATCTTGAAAAAGTCCAACTTCAAGTGCCCATACCTTTCTCATCCAAAATCCCAATGATGCAAAATTTAAGTTCAAATTGATTGTCTTGAAAAGATCTACAACTTTGATGTTGAAGGTTTTGTGATATGAGGCTTTCATCATTGAAACAGAAGGGCTTGAAGTTGGTCATTTTTGGCAAATTTTCCATATACATGTTTTGTACCTGGAACTTCATGGCCAGTTTTCAATATTTTCCCAACTCCAAATGAATTTTTGTTCAACATAACATTTTTTTCTTATGTCAAGACCTTTCCAACCAATATCCATATGCTTATGTTTGGATTTTCCATTTGGTACTTTCGAAGAGATGAAGTTTCATGATCAATTATGCATAACATGTTAATTTTCCATGCACAATCTAATGCATTGCAATCTGCACGTCCATTTCACTTTGGTTGATGTTCAGCACTCAATTGCAATGGATTTTGGGCCTCACATGCGCCTGTACAGGCTCATGCATGGAGGACCCAAGTTCATGCACACAAGTTTGATCACCCTTGCCTTGCATTTCCATCTATAAATAGATTGCCTTGCCTTGCTCATTTCTCAACCTGAAGGCGCCTGAACCTCTGCTAAATTGCTTCCCTAACCTCTCACTCAAATGAATTCTGAAATTTCACATTATTTTTCAAGCTTAAATTTCAACTTTCCTGGTTGATCTTTAGCTTCTAATTCCTTATCCTTGCTTCATTGTTACTTCAAGATCAAGTTGCATTCAAGGATTGGGTTGGATCAAGCTCACACAAGCTGCACTTCAAAGGTTTTCACCATAACTGTTTTGATTCGAATCTCTCTTATTATTGTGCATTGCTTGGTTTGGTTGGCATTTCTGAAGTCCTCATGTGAGAGGCAATTGATTTGTGGTTTTAATTTTGAGAATTGGTTAAGTTCAAATTGAACACCTTATTTTTCAAGCTCAGATTTCTCCTTCTATAGGGATCTTGAGTGAAAACTAAGATCATAGGGGTGATGTACATCACCCTAGCTTTTGAATGGTATATGGATCGCGTGCTATGGTTGAGGTTTGAAACCCTGCAACTCATGGCCGGATTATGGCTTCTCACCGGAGAAGACGATGGTTTCCACCACCGTCCCCACGCGTCCAAACCTTGGCCCTTGGATGATGATCTCCAGATCTAATCTTGGTTGTTGAATGTTATGACTTATTTTAATACATGATGTCACGCTGTTGACTAGTACTCACCATACGCGCGCACTTCCTGGCCATGTGATCAGCCACGTCAATTAATGAAATGAGATCTGACGCCTCAGGATTTTTCTCTTTTATTAATTTCTGTTTTAATTTCTTTTATTCCATTTTATTTTAAAAATTAACAACTTCTTTATTTGGAATCACAAAAATATGGGACCAATTGCAAAAAAATTCTCTTAAATTCTAATTTCATAAAATGATTTTTAATTATTTTTGTGATTCCATTTAATATTTTTTGTGAATTATTTCATTTCTGGTTGTTTTTAATTCATTTAAAATACTTTTTAATATTCAAAAATGCCAAAACTATTTTCCTAACATCTTTGGATGATGATGGATCTATGAAAAATATTCTCATCAATTTCTTAATTGATTTGAGATTTATTTGAGATTTTAGTCCAATTATGTTATTTTTCTCCATTTTTTAATTGTTTAAAAATAGTTTCTGTTTTCAAAAAATGTTGAGAAATTTTGTCAAACCTTGTTTGACCATGTTAGACTTATGATGATCCAATTGGACTTATCCAAGTTGATTTGAATTGGATTTGAAGTTTGACCTTTATTTGTTCATTTACTTTAATGCATTATTTTAATTCCAAAAAAATACCAAAAATATGTTTGACCTCTCTTGACTTCTAATCTTCATTCCACTTCTGTTTACCATTGATTAATGTTGATTCCATTCATGTTTGATCAATGTGTTTTGGTTATGTCTTTTGAATTTCAATTTTATACATTCCATTTCCATCTTCATCTTCTTCTTCTTTTTCTTTTGACCAATGAGTTATTGATTTGTGGTTAGCCTTGACATATGAGAGGCTTAACCTTCTTTGATCCAAATCAAATTCATCTTGATCAAAGATCAAGTGAATTTCTTTGTGTCAAAGATAGGTTGCTTCTTGGTCAAGCAAATAACTTAAAATCCATACAAGGTCATTCTTCTTTTCTTTTGGCATGGCAAGTTGTAGGAGCTTGGCTTACTAGTCATGATCTCTAGCTTGTGTTTATTTGCCTATAGTTTTATTGACCGGCCTCAGATAGGTGTGACTACTACATTAGTCCACTTACGATTGCTTAACATAGCGCTAAATTGTCTTATGGCACACTAACACTAACTACTAATTACTAACTTTTTAATTCAAGCATTTAATTCTTGCAATTTACTTTAATGCAATTTAATTTCTTGCTCATTTATTCATATTGTCTTTTTCCCATTCCTCATTTGAGCTCATGTTTATGTTTATGCCATTTGCCTTTTGCTCACTTGAGCACATTATTGTGTATATACTTTTGCCTTGTGTTTGTTTTGTTTGTGTGAACCCAATACAAAAAGGAGAAAGGACTTAGAATTAGGACCTTACCTATGCTAAATGGAGTTTCAAGAGCAACTAGGCCTCATGCCCTTAAAATTCTAAATATGTTGAAGAGCAACTAGGCCTCATGCCTTTAGAATGCTTAATCTTGAAAGATGAACTGAAAGGACCCCTATTCTAAACTCACTCTTGTCAATTTATTATTGCATTGTGGAACTTTTTTATTTGTTTGTTCGTGTGTGATAGGGATCCCAAACTTGAGTTATTTAGAAGTACCATTGTCATGAGCATCCAAGATAAGAGAGACAAATCCAAATTGGAAGATCCTAGGAGCTTGATTGAATATTTTCTTGATTGCTTGAATTAATTGCTTATTGCTTGCTAAGTCCAAAGGAAAGGAGCAACTTGGATCATCTTTATGATCTCAAGAAGGGAACTCCAAGGGTTTTATTTCTCTTCTCTCATCTTTGCATGTTTAGGACCTAGCCCTTCTCTTCTTATCTCCACTCTAACCCAAGCCAAACTTATTTTGTGCAAACATTGATATTATTTTCAAAATTAGAAACCTAGGCACTATGCCTTTGATTTTTTCAAAATCTTTTCATAATACTTATTTTGAATTGAATACTAAGTCAATTTTGACTCCCTTTTGTGAATACTTCTAATTGATAAATCCAACTCACTCAAATTTGTTTTGTGGTTCCAATGGCCATCTTTGCCAAAGCTTTTCATAAACATTAGCTATTAGGTTTGAGTTATCATAGAGGTTGATGTAAACCTCACCTGTATCTTTAGTGATTGGACTATAAGTCTTCCATACTTATTATAGGGTGGATCCCTCACTAGTATGTTGAAGCTTTCCTCACAAGGTGGATTTGTGGTTTAGGTTGAGTTTTCTCCTTTTGATAACAAAAGACCTTAAGGATTTTGACCAATCAATTCACTAACTTATTTTGAGATTTTTACCCTGAACTACGAGGTTTTGATCCTACCTTTGTGATGGTACGTAGGCAATGGGTTTATCCATTCAAACAACAAAATTGTAAATAATTTGTATATTCTTTTCTCATCTCCCCCATCATGTTTGCATAAATATTTTCACAAATACCAACCTACCATACAACCTTTTCAAAAAGGGCTCCCTTAGAGTACTAAGGATGTTTTGGGTGCTTAAAACCTTCCCATTGCATAACCAACCCCCTTACCCAGATCTCTGACATTTTTATTAGTTTTTGATTTGATAAAACTTCTCGGTTTTTGTTCGCTTTCTAACCTTTCCTTTGGATAAATAGAAGTGCGTTGGCGACTCGAATTGTATGGTTTACTTTTGATTTAGTCAATAAATCTAAAGGTAATGAATACCCCGCTACAGAAAAGTGGCGACTCTGTTGGAGACTCAACTTTCCTAGTGGGTGTAGCCTACTTTTTGCCTTTGTTGTATTGTATGTTTATGTTTGTTTTGTGACATATTTTTGTGCAAATTTGGGATGACTGTATTGTTTGTAATGTATGAACTGCTTGATATATATTAATTGCTTGTGTGCTTGGTGGTCTCTTGTGAGATGAGTTCTATACCCGAACTCGAGTGCACTTATGATAGGAGAAAGGCATAGTCTTGTTGACTTGTGTGGAGTTATTCCTTAGCAAGTTGACTTGCAAGCCCATTCACTTGGTGGAGGTTATGTTGGGATCAATAATGTCACACGAGTAGTCGTGGCTAGGCATTACTCTTTTCAATATAAACCTTAGAAGCCAAGGACCTTAGATTACCTAGCCCATCTTGGCCTATTTTAGGACATAGTGCGAAGGTCGTTCAAGTGTAAGATTTGATACGATTGTTACGCGATACTACACACATAAGAGTCTCTCTTGAGAATATTTTTGGAATACGAGTAGTCGTTTATCCGATAATATCCGAAAGATGGGATGATGGCTATAGGAACCTCTTTTAGAACATGATTGTCAGGTTTAACCATAGCACACTCCCTTTGGGTGGTTCCTAACCGAGACTCCATGCTCGTGACTTGCAACAAACCCTTGATTCACGGTTGATTTGTTCTTGTATGTCCTTAATATCAATGGAACTTGGGTGTCGATAAGGTGTAAACCACAATCCACCAAAATGGATGATTGATATTGAGGATGACTTGATCTATCCCGTGACCTTTGTGTGGTGTGATTTGCTTGATCCTTGAGTGTGATTGTTGCATCCATGCATTCATGCATTCATACACATCCATATCATCAACAATGAGAAAATTTTCAAGGAACTTAAGAGGTCTATTTGCAAATTTTCAGACATGGATAAGCAAAGAATGAATACGAAGAAGTACAGTTTCAGACAACCCGACTTGAAAGAGTTAAGGAGTTTGACATCCTATGTATTAGAACCCTTGGAGTTCAAAGTGCGCCATGGGAAGCTTCTGTCTATTCTTGCTGCTCAGGTGGATGAAGGTTTGATGAGTGTGTTGGTGCAGTTCTATGATCCCTTGTATCGTTGCTTCACTTTTCCGGATTTCCAGCTTTTACCTACGCTTGAGGAGTATGCCTATATAGAGGGTATACCTATCATAGATCAGTTGTCGTTCAGTGGCTTGGAGAGAGTTCCTTCTTCCCAAGAGATTGTTGATCTGTTACATATAGATGAATCTGTTATTGGTGCTCATATGACTACCAAAGGTGGAATTCGAGGTCTCCCATCTGATTTCCTCATTGCTCAAGCTACTCTATATGGGAAGGCCATGAGTGAGGACGCCTTTGAGGCCATATTTGTACTTCTCATCTATGGGCTAGTGTTATTCCCCAACATCGACAATTTTGTGGATGTGAACGCTATTAGGATTTTCCCTACTCTTAATCCCGTTCTGACTCTGTTGGGTGACACTTATTTCTCTTTGCATATGAGGAATGCAAAGGGTGGTGGTACCATTGTGTGTTGTTTGCCTCTGTTGTACAAGTGGTTTATTTTGCACTTTCCACAGACGCTCGCCTTCAAGGAGAACAAAGGATGTCTACGGTGGTCCACGAGACTTATGTCTCTCACTAATGATGATATCTTTTGGTATAACCATGTGTATGATGGTGTGCAGATTATTGACTCTTGTGGTGAATTCTCCAATGTGCCTCTTCTTGGTACATGTGGTGGGATTAACTACAACCCTGTTTTGGCACGTCGTCAGCTTGGGTTCCCCTTAAAGGATAAACCTAATAACATTTTGTTAGATGGTGTGTTCTTTCGAAAGGGTAAAGATCCCCAAAACTTGAAGGGCAGGATGGTCCGCGCTTGGCACAAGATTCATAAGAAGGGAAGGAAAGAGCTTGGTCCGAAGAATTGTATTGCTTTGGAACCTTACACCTCGTGGGTGAGGAAGAGAGCTTCTGAGTATCGCATGCCCTATGATTACCCGAGACCTACACCTATGGATATGGTTAGGCCTTCAACCCTCCCTAACCAAGGAGTAGAGGAGTTGAGAGATGAAGACTATTCGCGTGCTTGGGTCCGTGAGCGAGAGGAATTACTTCAGCAACTCAGAGATAAGGATGCATTGATAGATTTTCTGGAGCATCAGGTTATTGACGAGCCTGATGATGTGGTTACTTCTCTTCTTCCTCAGTCATCCAGGTTTTGGAAGAGGAAGTATGATCGACTCTCCAAGGAGAAGGCAGATATGGAGGCAGCCTATGTGAGAGAGGTGAAGAGGCTTCGTGCAGCTTTGGACGATTGTTTCTAGGGTTCCATAGGATGTTCATTTTCCTTATCTCTTGTATTGTATTTGGTTACCAAGACTGTACTTCTTTGGTGTAAAAATTTCCAGATATTATTGATATGATTATTCCATATATGTCTAAATGATTAATATTTCCAAATGTTTGCAAATAGATCTCTAAAAGTTCCTCTGATTAAAAATAAGATCATGTGCACAAGCATTGCATGCATCATGTGCATAAGCAGGTTTTGTTCAGGGCTTCTTGATCAGTGGTCTAACTCTGTGTTCTTCATTTATTTTGAAGACAAGCTGACGCACCGGTACTACACCAGAGCCTTCAACTCCTCCCCAGAGGACGGTCATCTCAGAGGTTGCTTCCTCTACCGTGCCTGCTGCCAGGGCTCATTTTGCTCCGTCTGCTATGCCAGCCGGGTTTCCCTGGGGGATGCCCACTAATTTTATTCCAGAGGGTCTCGCCCCTACTTTTGCTTCTCTACCGGCATCTAGCCCGGTCCTTGCTGTGCCACCTCTAGTTGTGCATACTTTGCCGAGAGTTGATGACAACATTTATCACTTTGAGCCATCTAATGGCCCAAATGTGTATGAGAACATGGATGCTATGAATGACCAATTCCTTGAGTTGCGCAAGGAACTGAAAACTCTAAGAGGGAAGGACCTCTTCGGCAAATCTGCTATTGAGTTGTGCCTTGTGCCAAATGTCAAGATTCCTATCAAGTTCAAAGTGCCTAACTTTGAAAAGTACAAAGGAAACACTTGCTCGCTCAGCCATCTTGTGATGTACGCACGCAAGATGTCAACTCAGACCGATAACGATCAACTCCTCATCCACTATTTCCAGGACAGCCTATCCGGTGCCGCATTGAGATGGTATATGGGCTTGGATAGTGTGAATATTCGCTCCTTCAACGACCTTGGCGAAGCTTTCGTCAAGCAGTACAAGTACAACGTTAATATGGCTCCCGATAGGGACCAATTGAGGGCTATGTCCCAGAAGGAGAAGGAAACATTCAAGGAGTACGCCCAGAGGTGGCGTGAATTGGCTGCATAGATTGTGCCCCCGCTCGAAGAGAAAGAAATGACAAAGATCTTTCTGAAGACTTTAAGCTCTTTCTACTACGAGCGGATGATCGCTAGTGCTCCCTCTGACTTCACCGAGATGGTGAACATGGGGATGCGACTAGAAGAAGGAGTCGGGGAAGGACACCTGACCAGAGAAGAAGGCTCTTCTGCCAAACGTTATGGGGCGTTTTCCAAGAAGAAAGATGGAGAAGCACATGATGTGTCTTCCCATGTTAACCAAAGAAGACCTTTTGTGAAGAGGAAGACTGTGCGCCCGACCAGTAACCAGCACCAGGTGGCTCATATAGCACTTGCCTTCAGGGAAAATCAACATTATCAGCATCAGAACCAGCAACAGCAACATCAACAGTATCAACAACAACAACATCATCTGCAACAGCAGGCCTACCAGCCTCGAAACAACAACAATACCAGCACTAGCTATGATAGGAAGAGGGTCACTTTTGATCCTATTCCCATGACTTATGCAGAGCTATATCCTTCATTGATTGAAAGGAAGCTGATCACTCTGCGTGACCCACCTTCTGTACCGACCAACCCTCAGTGGTGGTACAAGCTCGAGCTTCACTGTGTTTATCATTCTGGTGCTCCCGGACATGATGTGGAGAACTGTTATCCTCTTAAGACCAAGGTTCAAGACCTTATCAGAAGCGGTATCTTGTTTTTCGAGGACGTAGGTCCTAATGTTAAGAAGAACCCATTGCCCGAGCATGGGAAATCTGCTGTTAATATGGTTCAGGGTTGCCCTGGCAAGTACAAGGTCAGATATGTCAGCCATATCAGACAATCTTTGGTCGCGATGCATAGACAGTTATGTGGATACAGTCATTACGAGCATGACCATGACAGTTGCCGTGTATGCATTGTCAATGAGAGGGGATGTCGTCAAGTCAGGGAAGACATCCAAGAAATGTTGGATCAGGGTGTGATCGAGATACTTCAGAATCGTGATGAGGATGAAGTTAATGTTATATCCCCTGTATTCAGAATGTCAGAGCCTGTTGTCGTCAGATATGATGGCAGCAAGAAGAAGGCTTCTCCTACTCTCGTTATTAAGCCAGACGGCCCTATTCCATACTCTTTAGACAAGGCTGTTCCCTACAGGTATAATACGGTTGCATTAGAATATGGGAAGGAGGTGCCTTTGCCCTCCACTTCTATGACAAGTATTTCAGACATTAGTGGTGTGACCCGCAGTGGTCGTGTTTTTTGGGCACCGCCGAAATCCCATGAAGACGTGTTGAGAAGAAGGACAAATGTTGTTGATGGTTATGCCCGTCCTTTAGGGACTTCTTCTTCTTCTCCGAATCCGGCACTTGCTGTTGACAAACCTGCCGCTGTTGCTAGAGCTCTTGTCCCTGTTGGCCAGAATGGCATATTAAGAGAGGACTGTGATGAGATGCTGAGGCTCATCAAGAGGAGCGAATATAATGTTGTAGATCAGCTGCTTCAAACTCCATCAAAGATATCCGTGTTGTCTTTGTTGATGAACTCAGAGCCACACCGTGAAGCTTTGCAGAGGGTGTTGGACGTGGCATACGTGGATCACGATGTCACAATAGAACAATTTGATAGCATTGTTGCAAACATAACTGCTTGTAACAACTTGAGCTTTTGCGATGTTGATCTTCCCGAGGAGGGAAAAGACCACAATTTGGCTCTACACATATCCATGAACTGCAAGGATGATGCCCTGTCTAATATGCTGATAGACACAAGATCGTTGCTAAATGTGTTGCCAAAATCCACTCTAGCCAGACTTTCTTACCAGGGCCCCCCTATGAGGCAGAGTGGAGTGGTTGTGAAAGCTTTTGATGGATCCAGAAAACTGTGATTGGCGAGGTTGAGCTCCCAGTCAAGATTGGACCTAGTGATTTCCAGATCACTTTCCAGGTCATGGATATTCACCCATCATATAGTTGTTTTCTTGGCAGACCATGGATTCACGAGGCAGGCGCCGTGACATCCACCCCACACCAAAAGTTAAAGTTCGTCAAGAACAAGAAGTTGGTGGTAGTAGGGGGAGAGAAGGCTCTCTTGGTAAGCCATTTGTCTTCCTTTTCTTATATAGATGTTGAGGATGAGGTTGGGATGCCGTTCCAAGCCTTATCTATTGATGAGCCTTCTAAGAAAGGAACTTCTTCATTTGCATCCTACAATGAGGCGAAGTTGGCCATTGAGCATGGAGCAACTACTGGTTTAGGACAAATGATTAAGCTGGAAGACAATAAATCTCGGGTTGGCATAGGGTACTCTTCAGGCACTTTTAATGAGCATGGTTTGTTCCAGAGTGGTAGTTTCATCCACACGGTCGAAGACCAGGAGGTAGCTGCTATAGTGGAAGATGATGCAGAGGAAGATTCTGGCAACTTTGTCCTCCCTGGAGGAATCTACAATAATTGGGTCGCCGTTGATGTTCCAACAGTTGTCCATAAGTTCACGTAATGTGTTCACTTTTGTTTGAAAACCCTTCTCCCATGCCAAAAGGAGAAGTGATGACATTGTTGGCACATTAATACGATTATATTCATTCAATAATTACATGTTAAATGTTTGTTTTTCCAAATTATTTTCCCTTTTTGCTTTTTGCATGAAATTGGTGATCACCAAAAAACCCTAAAAAGAGAATAAAATCAATCTTTTCTTCTGCATAATGATTTGTTTTGTTTGAATTCTGAAATCTCTTTTATACTCAAAATCATTATGCAGGTTGATCAAACCCATTGAACATAATGATCCAACATCATCTCCCAACTTTGAGTTCCCTGTATTTGAGGCCGAAGAAGATGATGTTGAAGAGATTCCTGATGAGATTACCCGTCTACTTGAGCACGAAGAGAAGATCATTCAGCCGCATCTTGAGAATCTGGAAACAGTCAACTTGGGGTCTGAAGATTGTGTTCGCGAAGTGAAGATTGGGGCACTCCTAGAAGAGTCTGCTAAGAAGGGGTTGATTGAGTTGCTACGAGAATATGTCGACGCCTTTGCCTGGTCATATGAAGACATGCCTGGTCTGGATACTGATATCGTGCAACATTTCCTGTCTTTGAAGCCTGAGTGTGTACCTGTGAAGCAGAAGCTCAGAAGAACTCATCCTGATATGGCAGTGAAGATTAAAGAAGAAGTTCAGAAGCAAATTGATGCGGGGTTTCTGGTGACTTCTACATATCCTCAGTGGGTGGCCAATATTGTGCCCGTGCCTATGAAAGATGGAAAAGTCGGAATGTGTGTGGACTATGGAGACTTGAATAAAGCTAGTCTGAAAGATGATTTTCCTCTACCACATATCGATATGTTGGTAGACAATACAGCTAAATTCAATGTCTTCTCATTTATAGACGGATTTTCCGGTTATAATTAGATCAAAATGGCACCCGAGGATATGGAGAATACAACATTCGTTACACCTTGGGGAACATTCTGTTATCGAGTGATGCCATTCGGTCTGAAGAACGCCGGAGCCACGTATCAATGCGTTATGACTACCTTGTTTCATGATATGATGCACAAGGAGATCCAGGTATATGTTGATGATATGATTGCAAAGTCGAGAACGGAAGTTGAACATGTATAGCACTTGTTGAAGCTTTTTCAGTGTTTGAGGAAGTACAAACTCCGTCTGAATCCGAACAAGTGTACATTTGGAGTCCATTCCGGAAAGTTATTGGGCTTTATTGTAAGTGAAAGAGGTATTGAAGTTGAACCTGCCAAGGTCAAAGCAATACAAGAGATGCCTGCGCCCAAAACTGAGAAGCAAGTCCGAGGTTTTCTTGGCCGCTTGAATTATATTTCCAAATTTATATCCCACATGACTGCCACATGTGCGCCTGTATTCAAGCTCCTCCGGAAAGATTAGCGTCATGATTGGACCAAGGATTTCCAGAAGGCCTTTGACAGTATCAAAGAGTATTCGTCCGAACCTCCGATTCTGTCTCCGCCTGTGGAAGGGAGACCCTTGATTATGTACTTGACTATTCTTGAAGACTCTATGCGTTGTGTATTGGGTCAACAAGATGAATCAGGGAAGAAAGAGTATGTTATATACTACCTGAGTAAGAAGTTCACTGATTGTGAGTCTCGATACTCAATGCTTGAGAAGACATGTTGTGCTTTGGCTTGGGCTGCTAAGCGCTTACGCCAGTATATGTTGAATCATACGACTTGGTTGATATCCAGAATGGATCCAATCAAGTATATCTTTGAGAAGCCTTCTTTAACTGGGAGGATTGCCCGTTGCCAAATGCTGTTGTCTGAGTATGATATTGAGTATCGAGCTCATAAAGCTATTAAAGGTAGTATTTGGATGACCACTTGGCATATCAACCAATTGAGGATTATCAGTCTGTTCAGTATGACTTCCCGGATGAGGAGATTCTGTATTTGAAAATGAAAGATTGTGATGAGCCTACGCTCGATGAAGGGCCAGAGTCTGGTTCTCGATGGAGCATGGTGTTTGATGGCGCTGTAAATCAGTATGGAAATGGTATTGGGGCAGTGATTATTACTCCTCAGGGCACTCATTTTCCTTTTACAACAAGGCTAACTTTCAAATGCACGAATAATATGGCAGAATATGAGGCCTGTATTATGGGTTTGGAAGAGTGTATTGATCTTAGGATCAAGCATCTTGATGTTTATGGTGATTCGGCCCTTGTTGTTAATCAGATTAAGGGTGAATGGGAGACAAATCAGCCTGGCCTTATCCCATACAGAGATTATGCGAGGAGGATTTCAACGTTCATTACTGAAGTTGACTTCCATCATATTTCTCGAGATGAGAATCGGATGGCAGATGCTCTTGCTACGCTTGCTTCGATGATTGTGGTGAAACTCTGGAATGAAGTCCCCAATATTACTGTGATGCGCTTTGATAGACCAACTCATGTATTTGCAGTTGAAGAAGTGAAAGATGATAAGCCATGGTATTATGATATCAAATGTTTTCTTCAGAGTCAGATTTACCCACATGGGGCATCTGTTAAAGATAAGAAGACTTTAAGGAGATTATCTGGCAGTTTCTACCTTAACAGCGATGTGCTTTATAAGAGGAATTTTGACATGGTTCTGCTCAGATGCGTGGATAGACACGAAGCAGACCTGTTGATGACTGAAGTCCATGAGGGTTCATTTGGTACTCAATCCAATGGACATGCCATGGCAAAGAAGATGTTGAGAGCAGACTACTATTGGCTGACAATGGAGTCTGACTGCTGCAAATATGTGAAGAAATGCCATAAGTGTTAGATCTATGCGGATAAGATTCATATTCCCCCGACACTTCTGAATGTTATTTCCTCACCATGGCCTTTCTCCATGTGGGGAATTGACATGATTGGCGTGATAGAGCCAAAGGCATCGAACGGTCACAGATTTATTCTCGTAGCAATTGATTACTTCACCAAGTGGGTCGAAGCGGCATCGTATGCGAACATGACCAAGCAGGTGGTTGTGAAGTTTGTCAAGAATCAACTCATATGCCGTTATGGTGTGCCAGATAAGATCATTACTGATAATGGATTTAACTTGAACAACAAGATGATGAAAGAGCTGTGTAGCGAGTTCAAGATTTCACATCATAATTCTTCTCCTTATAGACCCAAGATGAATGGGGCTGTTGAAGCTGCTAACAAGAACATCAAGAAGATTATCCATAAGATGGTTGTTACGTACAAGGATTGGCATGAGATGCTGCCATTTGCGTTGCATGGTTATCGTATATTTGTTCGCACTTCAACAGGGGCAACCCCTTTCTCCCTAGTATATGGCATGGAGGTTGTGCTTCCCGTGGAGGTTGAGATCCCATCAATGAGAGTCTTGATGGAAGCCAAGTTGATTGAGGCTGAATGGGTTCAGAGTCATTATGACCAACTGAATTTGATAGAAGAGAAAAGATTAACTGCCATGTGCCATGGCCAGTTATATCAGCAAAGGATGAAGAAAGCCTTTATTAAGAAGGTCAAACCTCGTGTGTTCCGAGAAGGTGACCTTGTGCTCAAGAAAGTTTTGTCTTTCACGCCCGATTCCAAGGGCAAGTGGACTCCAAACTATGAAGGTCTATATGTTGTTAAGAGAGCCTTTTCAGGCGGCGCTTTGATACTTACAACTATAGATGGGGAGGATTTCACTCGTCCTGTGAATTCAGATGCAGTCAAGAAATACTTCGCCTAAAATAAAAACAGAATAGCTCGCTAAGTTGAAAACCCGAAAGGGCGACTTAGGCAAAAATGAGCGTCTCGGTGGATTGAAAACCCGAAAGGGCGATCCAGGAAAAAGTTAGAGACATAAAAAATGAATATATATATATATATATATATATATATATATATATATATATATATATATATATATATATATATATATATATATATATATATATATATATCCCGCTAGATTGACGTACCTCACCTTGGGGCAATCTAGGCAAAAATTAGGGATTTGGCAAGTAACTGCATCCTGACAAGACTTTGTTCTACCAGCCGTCTTCTGTCAAAGATTCTCGCTCAGTCATTGTCAACTGAAGCTTCAAATACATTGGATTCAGAGTTGGTGGAGAAATGGTCATTATGTTCAATGTAGCCCTTTCCCAATATATATATGACCAATTTCAAATTTGTAAAGATCCATGGAGTCTTGCCATTTGCAGACTACCATTCCATCAAATAAATTTGAGCCTTTATCCAATGCTTTGCACTCTTATTTGTTTCCGTTTAACAAATATTTGCATGTTTTAATTGATAAATATCATTGTTTTAAACAAATAAAGTTTTTTATAAACTGTTTTTAAACAAAGTGAACATTCACAATGACTGAAAGGATAATTGAAACGTCTTCAGTGCTCTCCCAAGGATAGTACGATCTCTAAAAGGGTAAGACATTTATTCATATTCCTAGCACATTTGTATCCTCTTCATCATCTTTCAGGGTGTCTCCTCAGCGAGCATAGAAGAAGGTAATACACCACCAAATTCCCCAGAGGGTCTGGAGTTTTGGTCTCGGTCTTCTAACTCCCTAGTAAGTCTGGATCTAGCATCTGTGTTTTATGAAATATATGGTTGTCATCCCTTGTGTGGATTGACCTAAAATCCCTTATAGATTGATAAAAATTGACATGCTATCTTTTTCGAGGAAATTGGTCTTCCCTCATTGTGAGTGGAAATCTCTCGCGGAGTAGAGCAGGAATTCCCAACACGAGTGGCAATTTTTCAGCAGGTGGGTTTGTAGCTTATCCCAATGGATTCGCATACATTTTTCCCCAGCAAGTTTGCTCACCACTCGTCCTTAGTAGGGTTGCTCACATTAGACTTCCCCAGTCTGGTCACCAGTAGGTTATCTCCAGCATGATCGCCAGGTTATCCCCGGTTCAGTCATCAGCAGTTGTTCCCCAGTGGAGTTGCCTGATCAGAGCCTGATTATTTGTTACTTCCTCCTTCTTGGATAGTTTCCTCCTAGCAGAGCTGGGGTTAAAAATGTTTACTTCATTCCCCAGCGGAGTGGTGTTTCTCTTTGGAAGAGATTGTTTCTCCAGCAATATGAGGAAATTTGATGATTATTGGAATTTCTGTTTGGCGGGTGTTCTCCACAGAGTTTCATATCTTGCTTTGATAAGTTCCCCAGTAGAGTTCTTCTACAATGGAATCTTATCTGTGTTGATTTCCCTGGCAGTAGCTCAATAGCTTCCCAGCTGAGACTTTACCTGATCCTATTTTGGCATTGGAACTTCAAGGAAGATGTGTTGTTTCCTTCCCCAGCGGAGTGATCTTGTTCTTTCTCTGTAGTAGAGATGTTCCTTCAGTGTTTGGAAATGAATGTTTGATTGATGTGTTTCTGTTTGGTGGTTGATCCCCACAAAACTTCATCACCCCCTGATAAGATACCCAGTAGAGTCCTTCTATGACTAATCTTATCTACATCTCTACATACTGTTGGAAGATCCCCAACTTTGGTAGTTGTGATCATTTGCTTATCCCCAACAACGATCTCTAATTCCTGGTGATCCCGCTTGTTCCTCTAGCAGTAGTCTCTGTCCCTGACAACAACTTTGTTCGATCCTCAGAGGTGATTGTTGTTTTTTGGTATTTGAGGCTCCCCATCTGGTTGGAGTTTCTCCTATGGTCCTGGCCTTCTCTTTTGAGATGTTGTACCGGATGTATGTCCATTGATTCCTGGACCTGTTTGTGTTAGATATGTCTGTTTGTCACCATTAATCATACATAAACCACGCATATACATGCATATTTATAGCATTCAGATATTCATGTTGCATTCCTTGCCATATATCTTTGCTTGTTATCCCCTATTATTGGTGAAATATTCTTCCCCAAGCAGATGTTTGTGTCTGATCTCTCCATATAGAGTCAGCCCCGTAGGCAGAAAATGTCTATCTTTCCTTCATTATTCTCCACTGAGTTATGTCCTCGTGGATGATTATTGTTTCAGTTTCCTCCCAAAATATGTATGGGGATGGAATTACTCCCCTGAGTTATATCCTCATTGGGTTGAGTCTGGTTTGATTGTGTCTTTCTAAATTTGTTCCTAGATTGACTCCTTTCTTGTTATTTCTGAAATTCGGGTGTAATCATAGTTCAGATGTTCTACTCTAAGTCATGACATCTGATCCAACATTGTTACTAATACAGTAAGACAGTTATACAAATTAAAACCCAGTACTGATATGCACACATTCACAGATGTCACGACATCTGCTACTATATCACCATAGAATGGAAGAACACCCAGTTTTGTCCATCTGGTACAAAGACACAACAGAGATCAAACATAGCAGTTACTTCTGTTGAGCCTGCACATTTATCAGCACGATGTCTCAACATTGATTTGAACATCACCTGTTACAGCATTACAGGTTGACCTTATTTTATAACAGACAGAATTATAACGTGCAGAAGGTAAAAACACAAGTAATTGTTAACCCTGTTCGGTGCAACATCACCTACTCTGGGGGCATACCAAGCCAGGAAGAAGATCCACTATCAACAGTATTAATTCAGAGTTAAACTCCCCCGTTTACAACTCTTCACTTAATCCCTACCCAATGCAATCTATACCTAGGAACTCCTAGATAGAAACCTCCAGTTTCCATTCCTATCACTATAATTACAATGTAATGCTAAACAACTTGAACTTGCTTCACAGCTTCGTTCAAGACCATAACAAACTCTTACCTACAGGCTTTGAGTTACAAATAATCTCATGCCTTCGAGCACTGAGAAACACATGGTAACCTTCCCACAGGTTGGGAGGTTTACCTCACACACACCCCTAATTTTACATTATTTGAGGCTTCCAAAACCTAGGTTACAATCTGCTATTTATAACCTAAACACCCAACTGGATTTGGGCCTTGTATTTGTATTTCCTAAAATTAAGGTTAGGCAAGTTAACCTAATTTCCACATATTAGGGTGCTAACAAATAGGCTATTTGTTAGGGCTCTTGAATTTAGCTCTTCTGTTAGTTTCCTGGATTTTAGCACAGCTGTTAGATTCCTGAAAAACAGCCTGAGAAAAATACTGAAATAGAAAAACTAACCATCCTACAATTTAGCATATGCTGTCAGAAATGAATGTCACAACATTCAGTTTGACGTCCAGAACATAGGCCATATTCTAACTCTGTTATTCTCCTGAAAACCGGTCTGAAAGAAATACTGAGCTGTAATAAATACTGAACTATACCAGAAAAACTAACTGGCCTATAAGTCAGTATCTGCTGTCAGGAACGAATGTCATAACATTCAGTTTGACATCCAGACAATAGGCTGTGTGTTAGGTCTTTTATTCTCCTGAAAAACAGCCTGAAATAAATACTTAACTATAACAGAAAAACCAACTAGCCTATAGTTCAGTATCTGCTGTCAGGAATGAATGTCATAACATCCAGTTTGACATTCAGTAAGTCCTGTATTGAATGACTGTCATAACAGAATAGAAAATTAGCCTACTGTTAGTTTCCTGAAAATCAGCCTGAGATAAATAACAGAAACACTAACTGGCCTGTCAGGAATGAATGTCATGACATTCAGTTTGACATTCAGAGACTGCTGTCATGAATGACTGTCATAACAGAACAGAAAATCAGCGTGAACTAAATACTGAACTACAACAGAAAAACTGATTAATCTATAATTCAGTATCTGCTGTCAGGGATGAATGTCATAACATCCAGTTTGACATTCAGTAAATCCTGTATTAGCTAATCCTGCAGCATACTACTTAAGCATGTCATGACATCAGTCAAGACATCTAAGTACAGTAACTGTTTTAACACAAAATGCAGCCAATCAAAACATCTACAAACTCCCCATTTGGCAAATTTTTGGCTAAAACAACTTAGCATCACAGCAGCGGAAAGCACACATCCAAGTAGAGAATCAAGTTAGCTAATACACTAATCACACACCGAAGATAAACTTCACACAGCAGCAGCACATAGAAGATAGTAAACAGCAACATAACCTCTTGTTTTAGAGGACCTTCATCTTCATAGAAATCTGTTGTTCTGGGGTACATTTGTTACTCCCCCTTTTTGTCAAAAATGTTGCCAAAGCAACACTTAATATTACAGACCAACAACAATAAAGTTACAAGCAAATTTCAGAAACACACACTTGATTTTACTTCACAGTTTCAATCAAGAATACACACTCTTGATCTTGCTTTACAGCTTTGAGCAAGACTACACCCACTTGATCTTGCTTCACAACTTTGATCAAGCAGACACACACTCTTGCTTCACATCTTTAGAGTGACGAATTTCAGCCACAAATCAGATCTTCAATCAAACATAAATTGCCATTAAGTGTGCAATCACAAAACACCAGACATTCACACTGAATGTTCTCTGTACAGGGTGTCATGACATCGGGTCTGACATCCTGGAAAAATCCTGCATAATTCCATAATTCCTTTTATAACTTCCAGCAGGTACAATCATATCAGATGCCATGACCTTGTGTATGACTTCTTGAAACACTCCTGCATGAACATGTTCTTGACTCCAGCAGGTACAGATCATATCAGATGCCATGACCTTGTGTATGACATTCTGAAACAAATACTGCATGAACATGTTTTTGAACTCCAGCAGGTACATAGGATATCTTATGTTAAGACATCATACATAACATCTTGTGAACACTCTTTGTTTTACCAAAATTGCTCCCCCTTTGGCAAATTTTGGCTGAAACATATATCTTTTCCTTTTTGTTCACAAGGTAAACTATCAGCAGTTAAACAACATAACAGTAGTTTAAACAGCAACAGAAGCAACACAATTACTAGCTTTCTGGTTACTAGTAATACACACATGCACAAGGGTACTTTTCCTCCCCCTAAATCTGTGCAACAAAAATAGAATTACTAGTTAAGGATGCAACTAGTAAGACACACAAATGCACAAGGGTACTCCTCCTCCCCCTAAATCTGTACATACATCAAATAACAGTAACTCCAGCACCTATACCACACAACTGTAACACACAGGCTCATTCTAATATATCATAATGAGACACACCACATCCATATTTCCTTATGATTGTAAGTTTCAGAAGGAAATAACAATATTGTCCAAGGCAATGTCATGACATCCGGTCAGACATTCTTCTGCTCACGCAGCCTTGACACACACCACATCATCCAAATAACTAACAAGGTGCCATACCTTGTTATTTGAGAACTCATAGACCACAAGCTTGATGATTACTTGCAGCGCAAAGACAGAACTCCCCCTGTCATGAACAACCAACTCTTCTCTTGAAACTTGGAGATCACACATGAACATATCCAACACCCCAAAGTTGGACCTTCACATACTTCCTGATTCAAAGAGAACCCAGACCACTTGATGTATGGAAAACATAAGACACATCTTCATGTCTTCAAGAGCACACCCTCTGTTCAACCCTCTTGGTTGAACACATCCACACTCTGTGTCAATCTCTCTTCTAACCAGAACAGAAAACCACTTCAAAAAATGTTCTAACATTAGTTAGGACATCCTTCACAACATAACAAAGAACACCATCTGATAATCTTCAGATATCACTAAGTCACCAGCTTGATCCAAAAGAAACCAGACACAAATTGGGACATATACATTCTCATCCCATTACAAGAGATAATCTTCCATAGATAGCTCATAACTCCTACCACAAGCTCCAAGAGATGAATAGAAAACACCTCCTTTTGGCTTCAACTTACTACTTTTCTGCTTAAAAGTAATTTGTCTCAGACTTTCCTCAAGAATAATCAGCTGCCATATGTTGATTATCTTGATTCTTCGAACTCACTTCTGAGATAGACCAAATGCCACTGGTTGATTACCTCCTTCATTAATCCTCATATGAAAAAGTCAAATTCCACTTTTTGACCTCTCTAAGTTTATCAGACTTCTCCCAAAGATATTCTGACCTTCCAAGTGAGACTTGAACTTCAAGCTACATGTTAAACAAAACTTAGATTCTCTAAGACATGAACATGTAACATCTTCTCCATCCAGCAACTCCAAAGAACTGCAATGAGAACTATGTTTTTGAAGTACCCAATCTACAACTCTGTAGACCCTTCTATCTTAAGTTGATGTGCCACTTCACCAACTAAGATTCTGATGTTGAACCAAATGTCACAACATTGTGTTTTAACATCTAGCTGTTGAATTCAACTCCTTCTTCTGCCACTTGAAAGAACATCCTCCCTACACAGAACAAGAGTTCAACGCTCTCATAGACTTGATTGTGGAACCAAGTTTGAGTAAACAACCTCCATCATGCAGGTTTGTAGTTAAGTCATCCAAGCTCACACCTTGGTGAGTCCCTGCTTCTTCTCCAAAGACATCAGACACTCTGATGCATGAGTCTTCAGAAGGACCAGTTAGAGACTAACCCTTCAGCTATACCAAGGATTCCACTTCCTAAAGCAAGGTTGTTTCCATGATGTCAAGAATGCTTCCACTTGTTCTTAACTCCACAGTGTGCATTAGCCAATGCACTTCCTTACCTAGATCAGAAATAAACTGATCCAAGTAACCACCATCAAGACTATGATGTCTTCTTCTTCTTGTACACACCAAGGCTGAACATGTTTCTTGCCAGGAAACCTTTTCAGAGATCATATGCTTTTGCTGCCACCAAAGAGATAGATCATAAACCAATGTACTATCCTTCCTGTGATTCTGCACAGGGTCTTGAAGAAGAGATGTTCCAACATCTTTAAGAACATCAGTTATCTGGAGCTCCAAGGATAATCAATTAATACTTGTACTTGGCACAAGTAGACATTGATCTTAAATCCTTTCCCAGTTATCCTTTCAGATACTTCCACCATAAGAATACTTTGAAAATACTCTTCTTGTGTCAAAGTCTTCTGCTTGCAAGCACCTCAATAGTTTTGAGAATCTTTCCAGATTAGATTCACCCTTAGGAATGAGAGAGATGAATCCTTCCTTGCAAATGTGTCACACAACAACCAGAACCCATGTGACACAGGTCAACAGCCAACCAGACCCTAGGCTGACCAAGCGTGAGGAGGTTAACCAAAACTCCCCCTCAACTTAACAATCATGGAAACTCCACACCAATATCCATGCATTGTACACAAATGTCTCAACATGACATACATCATCCCTACCAGTGGCAACTAACTCTATGAGTTATATCTATACATACTCCAATCACACCAATCAGACTCCAGCTGACCATAAGTACTAGTGAAAAAACAACACCTGTCAATAGTAGATATGCATTGCCAGAGCATACTACCTCAATCAACCTCTGAATCTTCATATTCTCACTCCTTGAAGGAACTGACACTTCTGAGCATGGTGTTTGAATAACAAGATTTATGGTCCCAATCCTCTTAAATGAAATAGCAATCAGGTTACCCCATTATTGACTTCTAACATCCAGGGGACTTGTCTTCCAACACAACATAGTACTTCAGGGAATAACTATCCAACCCTGATCAATCTACAGGAATAAGACACATAGCAGGAAACAGCACAATGTCACATCTCAACCAGCTCCACTTCTAGAGATCAGACGTCTAAAAGTGACCTTCTTGAGCACACCCACAGTTGACCCTACCCTTGTCAACTTAGCACACGCAGATGTCTCCTCTTCCAGGTCAGGAGTAGGTTCCAAACACAAGTATCCCTTTGTTTGACACCTAAAAACATTTGCTCTTCAACCAGTAGCTGTATACTTGTTGAACAACATGTTATAACATCACATAGAACATTAGTTCCACCTCCTTGGAACAAACCTACCTTGAAAGTCTTCAAGGTCTTCATATACACTGCCCAAGAGAGTAAAAGAATCAGTGATCAGGTGATTCGTACCATCCTGAAGTGAGAACGTCACGATGAGTGGACTTGAGGAGACTCAAGTATCTTTGACATCTTCAGTAGATTATGATGCAATCTTGAATACAGCAGCCTTTCATCCACATGAGGGGAAACTACATCAGAGTTTGAGTTTTGCCAGGTATTATGCAGCGGAAATCATAATACAACTCAACCTATGAACACACACTTCACCAGATCAGCCTCCAAGACCATACCAAGTTTGAATATGATTCAATACTAGCACAATTGTCCCACACAAAGGCCAATTGCCAACCTCTAGAGACAGGTACACACAGTTCCTGCCAAGAATAGTCCATCCACCTACTTCAAGGGACCATTCAGGGAAATCACAGAACCTTCCACAGGTTCCAACATCAGTACTAACATAACTCCTTGCAAGATACCAGAAAGTATCACCCATGGATCTCATCCAGAAACAGAACAGGATGCCTGCTCTGATACCAATTGAAATTCTGGTGTAGTCAGAGTTTAGATGTTCTACTCCAAGTCATGACATCTGATCCAACATTGCTACTAATACAACAAGACAGTTATACAAATTAAAAACCATTACTGATATGCACACATTCACAGATGTCACGACATCTGCTACTATATCACCATAGAATGGAAGAACACCCAGTTTTGTCCATCTGGTACAAAGACACAACAGAGATCAAACATAGCACTTACTTCTGTTGAGCCTGCAGAGTTATCAGCATGATGTCTCAACATTGATTTGAACATCACCTGTTACAGCATTACAGGTTGACCTTATTTTATAACAGACAGAATTATAACGTGCAGAAGGTAAAAACACAAGTAATTGTTAACCCTGTTCGGTGCAACATCACCTACTCTGGGGGCATACCAAGCCAGGAAGAAGATCCACTATCAGCAGTATTAATTCAGAGTTAAACTCCCCCGTTTATAACTCTTCACTTAATCCCTACCCAATGCAATCTATACCTAGGAACTCCTAGATAGAAACCTCCAGTTTCCATTCCTATCACTATAATTACAATGTAATGCTAAACAACTTGAACTTGCTTCACAGCTTCGTTCAAGACCATAACAAACTCTTACCTACAGGCTTTGAGTTACAAATAATCTCATGCCTTCGAGCACTGAGAAACACATGGTAACCTTCCCACAGGTTGGGAGGTTTACCTCACACACACCCCTAATTTTACATTTTTTTAGGCTTCCAAAACCTAGGTTACAATCTTCTATTTATAACCTAAACACCCAACTGGATTTGGGCCTTGTACTTGTATTTCCTAAAATTAAGGTTAGGCAAGTTAACCTAATTTCCACATATTAGGGTGCTAACAAATAGGCTATTTGTTAAGGCTCTTGAATTTAGCTCTTCTGTTAGTTTCCTGGATTTTAGCACAGCTGTTAGATTCCTGAAAAACAGCCTGAGAAAAATACTGAAATAGAAAAACTAACCATCCTACAATTTAGCATATGCTGTCAGAAATGAATGTCACAACATTCAGTTTGACGTCCAGAACATAGGTCATATGCTAACTCTGTTATTCTCCTGAAAACTAGTCTGAAAGAAATACTGAGCTGTAATAAATACTGAACTATACCAGAAAAACTAACTGGCCTATAAGTCAGTATCTGCTGTCAGGAACGAATGTCATAACATTCAGTTTGACATCCAGACAATAGGTTGTGTGCTAGGTCTGTTATTCTCATGAAAAACAACCTGAAATAAATACTGAACTATAACAGAAAAACCAATTAGCCTATAGTTCAGTATCTGATATCAGGAATGAATGTCATAACATCCAGTTTGACATTCAGTAAGTCCTGTATTGAATGACTGTCATAACAGAATAGAAAATTAGCCTACTATTAGTTTCCTGAAAATCAGCCTGAGATAAATAACAGAAACACTAACTGGCCTGTCAGGAATGAATGTCATGACATTCAGTTTGACATTCAGAGACTGCTGTCATGAATGACTGTCATAACAGAACAGAAAATCAGCGTGAACTAAATACTGAACTACAACAGAAAAATTGATTAATCTATAATTCAGTATCTGCTGTCAGGGATGAATGTCATAACATCCAGTTTGACATTCAGTAATTCTTGTATTAGCTAATCCTGCAGCATACTACTTAAGCATGTCATGACATCAGTCAAGACATCTAAGTACAGTAACTGTTTTAACACAAAATGCAGCCAATCAAAACATCTACAATTTCCCCTGCGATTCCCTGTGGTTTAGGTGACCAATTGCTCAGTAAACAGTAATTGTTCATTCTCCCCCCCCCCCAAGTGGACGTTGTGGCCTTCTACCCAGTAATTGTTAGTTGTAAGTCCTATTTCTGTGGTTTTCTACCTAGTAATTGGTAGTTGTAAACCCCATTTTGTCCCCTTGCAGAGTTAATCCCTGATTTTTGTTCGTCCTAACCGACGACAGGTATTCTCTTCAGTGGTTTTCTACCCAGTAACCGGTATATGTAATCCCCTCTTTGCTGGCTATCTCTATCTAATATTAGGTATTGATATAACTTCATTTTTTGAGTATACCGCTCAGTAACCGGTGATATATCTCTTGGATAATTGCTCTGATCAAGCAATTTATCCCCAGCGAGTCATCTTTCATTTACCCTCGTTTGGTAATGATTTGTTTCTCCCCTTGATTGGTCATCATTTTATACCCTGTAGCTGGTATCCCGATGTCCTTTCTTTTTGGTCAATTTATCCTTTATTAACCCAGTAACCGGTTGTGGATAATCTTCCATGCGAGTATGTTATCTACGTTCTGACGGTAATAGATAATATATCTCATGCGCTCTTCATTCGAAGTCTTTTTCTTCCCCAGTTGAGTAAGATTCGTATTTCCGTATGGAATCGAATGTCCATCCTGTAATCAAGTTTGCTTTTTCAGCCCTCCTTTCGGATGATGAGTGTCTTGGAAATATTCCCCAATTCACGCCTGGTTGGTCACCTATTATATGCCCAGTAACCGGTATCCCTGGTGTTCCTTCCTTCTGCTCCCTATTATGACTTTTGTCCCCTGTGGTGTCAGATTTTCCTGAGTTGAAATATACCTTTTAGGTCTTCCTCAGATATTTTGGATGATTGATATCTCTCACCCTTATACCGATCTTAGATATTCTTTCTCCCCGAGCGTGCTGTTCTCTCACCCTTTGAGCTTATTACCCAGTAACCGGTAATACCTCACTTGCTTTTCCTCAGCTGAGTCCTTTTTGGATTTCCCCGCCTGAGTCCGAATTTTTATCCAAAGTATCCTTCGTGGATAGTTTTGTTGTATTGGCATATTCCCCCATACACGCATCTTAGCGTCAACTCGAGTCTTTCCATTGATTTATTTTCATGGAATCCCTTCGTGTCTCCTAACAAGATTCAAGTCGTGACCTGCTCACACATTTTCCCCCCCCCCCCCCCCCCATAGTCTATGTCTCCCTAGTGAGTGTGTTACTCCTATGGATTTTCAGTTTCTCTTGATTTCTTTTTCTTTGTGGACACATATCCCCACAGAGTATTAATTTTTGCATACATACATTTGCATCATGAGGTCTCTTATGGACCAAATTTCGTCTCTTTGTTATTATTTAAGCCCATTCTACCACGTCAAGACGAAAATTTTAACCTTCATATCTCCGACTAGAATGACCTTAAATAGGGGCATCTGTAAGACCCCAATTTTGACCCTAAGATCCCTCATGGCATTATATCATTGCACATTGCATTTGCCTCAAGGATCATAGCATCTTAGCTCCTTAACCCTTGGGTTGGGACTTGTGTGAGTTGGTTGAGACCACCAAGCATGCTTGAATTGTATATTATTGCCTTTCTTATTTTGGTTACTAACCAAAAGCACAAAAATATGTCACTAACTTGTTTTGTTTTGAAGCCCAAGCAGTCATGTGATTCAAGGCTCCTAGGAGGCCCCTATGCCCATTGAAGTGGCCAGATGAAAGTGAAAGCAAGCATGACAATGGTTCCCAAAGCTCTCAAACATCATATATGCCTCCCAAGTATCTCAATTGGTCAATTTTATCAAGATAAACCAAAGGGCTTGAGGATTGCTTCCCAAGGAAACCCTAATTCAACTATGCATGGACTGTGCCTTGCTCATGAAGCAACCTCAACCTATGATCAAATTCAATCAAGGGAAATTCTTTCATTCATCATTTTATGCATATATGAGCCTATGTGAGTATCCTCAATCATTCATTCATCAAGATTTGAAGTTTGGCTTTGAGAAGTTGATTAGTCAAATCATCTAACTATTTTGAAATCCACTGAGACCTAACTTTCGATGTGTTTGTGAAATGAAGATGACCCCAAGAGATAAAATGTTCTTAAGAACCATATGAACAACTTTCATGTTCATCAAAAATGTATTTGAAACTTGTAAAGTCATAATTAATTTCAAAACATTATAGGTCATTTTTTACTGAAACCCTAATTTTGGGTCAACTTCCCAAGGACCTAACTCCTTCATTTTTTATGATTTTTAGGTGCAACCAAGTGAATTGGAAATTTTGAGATTTCTAATTAAATTGTTATGTTGGACAAAATTTCATAATCCTAAAATAAACACATGTGATAATACAAAACATTATAGATCACTTTGGACCAAAGCCATTGAATCTTGAAAAAGTCCAACTTCAAGTGCCCATAACTTTCTCATAAAAAAATCCAAATTATGCAAACTTTAAGTCCAAATTGATTGCCTTGAAAATATCTACAACATTTGTGTTGAAGGTTTTGTCATTTGAGGCTTGCATTATTTAAACAGAAGGGCTTAAAGTTGGTCATTTTTGGCAAATTTTCCATATACATGTTTTGTACCTTGAACTTCATGGCCAGTTTTCAATATTTTCCCAACTCCAAATGAATTTTTGTTCAACATAACATTTGTTCCTTATGTCAAGGCCTTTCCAACCATTACCCACATGCTTATGTTTGGATTTTCCAATTGGTACTTTCGAAGAGATGAAGTTTCATGATCAATTATGCATAGCATGTTAATTTTCCATGCACAAGCTAATGCATTGCAATCTGCACGTCCATTTCACTTTGGTTGATGTTCAGCACTCAATTACAATGGATTTTGGGCCTCACATGCGCCTGTACAGGCCCATGCATGGAGGACCCAAGTTCATGCACACAAGTTTGATCACCCCTGCCTTGCATTTCCATCTATAAATAGATTGCCTTACCTTGCTCATTTCTCAACCTGAAGGCGCCTGAACCTCTGCTCAAATGCTTCCCTAACCTCTCACTCAAAGGAATTCTGAAATTTCACTTCATTTTTCAAGCTTAAATTTCAACTTCCCTGGTTGATCTTTAACTTCTAATTCCTTAGCCTTGCTTCATTGTTACTTCAAGATCAAGCTGCACTCAAGAATTGGATTGGATCAAGCTCACACAAGATTCACTTCAAAGGTTTTCACCATAATTGTTTTGATTCGAAACTCTCTTATTATTGTGCATTGCTTGGTTTGGTTGGCATTTCTGAAGTCCTCATGTGAGAGGCAATTGATTTGTGGTTTTAATTTTGAGAATTGGTTAAGTTCAGATTGAACACCTCATTTTTCAAGCTCAGATTTCTCCTTCTATCGGGATCTTGAGTGAAAACTAAGGTCACAGGGATGATGTACATCACCCTAGCTTTCGAATGATATATGGATCGTGTGCTATGGTTGAGGTTTGAAAACCTGCAACTGGTGGCCGGATTATGGCTTCTCACCGGAGAAGACGGTGGTTTCCACCACCGTCCCCACGCGTCCAAACCTTGGCCCTTGGATGATGATCTCCAGATCTAATCTTGGTTGTTGAATGTTATGACTTATTTTAATACATGATGCCACGTTGTTGACTAGTACTCACCATACGTGCGCGCTTCCTGGCCATGTGATCAGCCACGTCAATTAATGAAATGAGATATGACGCCTCAGGATTTTTCTCTTTTATTAATTTCTGTTTTAATTTCTTTTATTCCATTTTATTTGAAAAAATTCATAACTTCTTTATTTGGAATCATAAAAATATGTGACCAATTGCAAAAAGTTTCTCTTAAATTCTAGTTTCATAAAGTGAATTTTAATTATTTTTGTGATTCCATTTAATATTTTTTGTGAATTATTTCATTTATGGTTGTTTTTAATTCATTTAAATTACTTTTTGATATTCAAAAATGCCAAAAATATTTTCTTAACATCTTTGGATGATGATGAATCTATGAAAAATATTCTCATCAATTTCTTAATTGATTTGAGATTTATTTGAGATTTTAGTCCAATTATGTTATTTTTCTCCATTTTTTAATTGTTTAAAAATAGTTTCTGTTTTCAAAAAAAGTTGAGAATTTTTGTCAAACCTTGTTTGACCATGTTTGACTTATGATGATCCAATTGGACTTATCCAAGTTGATTTGAATTGGATTTGAAGTTTGACCTTTATTTGTTCATTTACTTTAATGCATTATTTTAATTCCAAAAAATACCAAAAATATGTTTGACCTCTCTTGACTTCTAATCTTCATTCCACTTCTGTCTACCATTGATTGATGTTGATTCCATTCATGTTTGATCAATGTGTTTTGGTTATGTCTTTTGAATTTCAACTTTGTACATTCCATTTCCATCTTCATCTTCTTCTTCTTTTTCTTTTGACCAATGAGTTAATGATTTGTGGTTAGCCTTGACATATGAGAGGCTTAACCTTCTTTGATCCAAATCAAAGTTATCTTGATCAAAGATCAAGTGAATTGCTTTGTGTCAAAGATAGGTTGCTTCTTGGTCAAGCAAAGAACTTAAAATCCATACAAGGTCATTCTTCTTTTCTTTTGGCATGACAAGTTGTAGGAGCTTGGCTTACTAGTCATGTTCTCTAACTTGTGTTTATTTGTCTATAGTTTTATTGACCGGCCTCAGATAGGTGTGACTACTACATTAGTCCACTTACGATTGCTTAACATAGCACTAAATTGCTTTATGGCACACTAACACTAACTACTAATTACTAACTTTTTAATTCAAGCATTTAATTATTGCAATTTACTTTAATGCAATTTAATTTCTTGCTCATTTATTCATATTATCTTTTTCCCTTTGCTCATTTGAGCTCATGTTTATGTTTATGCCATTTGCCTTTTGCTCACTTGAGCATATTATTGTGTATATACTTTTGCCTTGTGTTTGTTTTGTTTGTGTGAACCCAATACAAAAAGGAGAAAGGACTTAGAATTAGGACCTTACCTATGCTAAATGGAGTTTCAAGAGCAACTAGGCCTCATGCCTTTAGAATAATAAACATGTTGAAGAGCAACTAGGCCTCATGCCTTTAGAATGCTTAATCTTGAAAGATGAATTAAAAGGACCCCTATTCTAAACTCACTCTTGTCCATTCTTATTATTGCATTGTGGAACTTTTTGACTTGTGTGTTCTTGTGTGATAGGGATCCCAAACTTGAGTTATTTAGAAGGACCATTGTCATGAGCATCCAAGATAAGAGAGACAAATCCAAATTGGAAGATCCTAGGAGCTTGATTGAATATTTGCTTGATTGCTTGAATTAATTTCTTATTGCTTGCTAAGTCTAAAGGAAAGGAGCAACTTGGATCATCTTTATGATCTCAAGAAGGGAACTCCAAGAGTTTTATTTCTCTTCTCTCATCTTTGCATGTTTAGGACCTAGCCCTTCTCTTCTTCTCTCCACTCTAACCCAAGCCAAACTTATTTTGTGCAAACATTGACATTATTTTCAAAATTAGAAACCTAGGCACTATGCCTTTGATTTTTTCAAACTCTTTTCATAATACTTATTTTGAATTGAATCTTAAGTCAATTTTGACTCCCTTTTGTAAATACTTCTAATTTATAAATTCAACTCACTCAAATTTGTTTTGTGGTTCCAATGGCCATCTTTGCCAAAGCTTTTCATAAACATTAGCTATTAGGTTTGAGTTATCATAGAGGTTGATGTAAACCTCACTTGTATCCTTAGTGATTGGACTATAAGTCTTCCATACTTATTACAGGATGGATCCCTCACTAGTATGTTGAAGCTCTCCTCACATGGTGGATTTGTGGTTTAGGTTGAGTTTTCTCCCTTTGATAACAAAAGACCTTAAGGCTTTTGACCAATCAATTCACCAACTTATTTTGAGATTTTTACCCCGAACTACGAGGTTTTGATTCTACCTTTGTGATGGTACGTAGGCAATGGGCTTATCCATTCAAATAACAAAATTGTAAATAATTTGTATATTCTTTTCTCATCTCCCCAATCATGTTTGCACAGATATTTTCACAAATACCAACCTACCATACAACCTTTTAAAAAAGGGCTCCCTTAGAGTACTAAGGATGTTTTGGGTGCTTAAAACCTTCCCATTGCATAACCAACCCCCTTGCCCAGATCTCTGACATTTTTATTAGTTTTTGATTTGATAAAACTTCTCGGTTTTTGTTCGCTTTCTAACCTTTCCTTTGGATAAATAGAAGTGCGCTGGCGACTCGAATTGTATGATTTACTTTTGATTTAGTAAATAAATCTAAAGGTAACGAAAACCCCGCTACACATCTACCATCCGGTTTTCATCTAGAGGTTTATGATGATACTCAACCTTCGTAAAGAAAGTTGAAATCCTCCTCGCATAATCTCTATATGGTATCAAACCGGGTTGATTCGTCTGTCATTCACCTTTGATTTGATTCACAACCAAAGCGAATCTCCAAAGACATCTAAATGCTTGATTCTGAGATCAATGGCCTCTTCAAGCCCCATAATGCAAGCTTCATATTCTGCCATATTATTTGTACACTTGAAAGTCAATCTAGCTGTAAATGGAAAATGCATGCCTTGAGGAGTAATAATCATTGCCCCAACACCGTTGTCATACTAATTAACAGCTCCATCAAATACCATGCCCCAAATGCTGGAGGTTGAGATTTGTGGCTTCTTCAAGCAATGGTTCATCATAATCTTTCATTTTCAAGTACAAGATCTCTTCGTCAGGAAAATCATACTGCATTGACTGGTAATCTTCAATCGGTTAGTGAGCCAAATGGTCAGCCAAGACACTACCTTTAATTGCCTTCTGAGATCAGTATTCGATATCATACTCTGATAACAACATCTGCCAACGGGAAATCCTCCCAGTTAAAGCAGACTTCTCAAATATATACTTGATTGGATCCATTTTGGATATCAACCAAGTGGTATGATTCAATATGTATTGACGCAGATGCTTAGCAGCCCAAGCCAATGTCCAACAAGTCTTCTCTAGCAGAGAATACCGAGTCTCACAGTCGGTGAACTTCCTACTGAGGTAGTAAATTGCAAATTCTTTCTTTCCAATCTCGTCTTGCTGACCAAGAACACAACCCATACTATCTTCAAGCACAGTCAAATACATGATCAATGGTCTTTTTTCAACAGGTGGAGACAAAATCGGAGGCTCAAGCAAATACTCTTTGATATTGTCAAAAGCTTTCTGGCAATCTTCGATCCAATCACAAGATTGATCTTTCCGAAGAAGCTTGAATATAGGCGCACATGTGGCAGTCATGTGTGAAATGAATCTTGAGATATAATTCAAGCGATCGAGAAAACCCATGACTTGCTTCTCAGTTTTGGGCGCATGAATCTCTTGTATTACTTTGACCTTGGTAGGATCAACTTTAATACCCTTCTCACTGACAATAAAGCCCAATAACTTACCAGAACGGACACCAAAAGTACACTTATTGGGATTCAAGCGGAGTTTATACTTCCTCAAATGCTGGAATAACTTTAACAAATGCTCAACATGTTCCTCTTCATCAACTGATTTGGCAATCATATCATCAACATAGACTTCAATCTCTTTATACATCATATCATGAAAAAGAGTAGTCATTTCTCTTTGGTAAGTTGCACCAGCATTCTTCAAACCGAAAGGTATCACTCTATAACAGAATGTTCCCCAAGGTGTAATGAATGTGGTCTTCTCCATATCTTCGTGTGCCATCTTAATCTGATTATAACCGGAAAATTCGTCCATAAACGAAAAGACTTTGAATTTAGTTGTATTATCTACCAACATATCAATGTGTGGCAGAGGGAAATCATCTTTCGGACTAGCTTTATTCAAATCTCTATAATCGACAAACATGCGGACCTTTCCATCTTTCTTCGGAACATGCACAATATTGGCCACCCACTGCGGATACTCAGCGGTCACAAGGAAACTGGCATCGATCTGCTTCTGTACTTCTTCTTTGATTTTCACTTCCATATCAGGATGCGTTCTCCTTAACTTCTGCTTGACTGGCGGGCATTCTGGCTTCAACGGAAATTTATGCTCCACTATCTCAAAATCCAAACCAAGCATGTCTTGATAGGACCAAGCAAACACATACAAATACTCTCGAAGAAGATCAACCAACCCCTTCTTCACATCTGGACATAGTTGAGACCCAATCTTGACTTCCTTCACATCATCCTCGGAACCCAAGTTGACTAGCTCAATCTGCTCTTCGAATGGCTGAATGGATTTTCCTTTATGCTAAAGAAGACGAGACAATTCATCACTCACTTCTTCATCACTTTCCTCCTCGGCCTCAAACACAGGGAAATTCAAAAATTTGGAGAAGGAGAAGGATCATTATATTCAATGGGGTTAGAAACCAACCTGCATAATGATTTGATATTTTTATTTTAGAGAAGTGAATTTGTGACCAAATATTATGCAGATGGACAATTATATTATTTATTTATGTTTTTTTTTTGTGATTACCATTTTCAGAATAAAGCAAAAAGTAAAAACAAAACATCATAGATGTAAATGAATAGAATTTCATTTTATTAATGATCAATTTGAAAGATGCCAAACAATGTTCACTTCTCCCTTAGGCATAGGAGAAGGATTTTCAAAAACAAATAAAAGCAATTACTTAGATCAATGCATAATAACAGGAATATCAACGGCAGCCCAATTGTTGCAAGCCTTTCCCTGCGTCACAAAATTGGTGCAGTCTTCCTCTTCATCATCCTCTAGCACAACAACTAAGTGTTGTTCATTTCCATGAATGAGCCCTCCGCTACGGAAGCTGAGTTGCATATCCTTTGATCTAGCAGCTGACGAACCTTGCTGAAAACCCAAACTGGTTCTATTCTTGTTATCGAAGAGCTCTACCATTCGTCCCCACTGATCAAAATTTCCTTCCTCGACAATCTTCTTTGCATCTTTGAATGAGGACATAGGTGCCCCAACTCTCTTTTCAGCAGCAATAGATAAGGCTTGGAACGGAGTTCCAACCGCATCCTCAGCTTCAACATAAGAGAAAGATGACAGGTGGCTAACCAACAGTGCCTTCTCTCCGCCAACAATGACTAACTTCCCGTTCTTGACAAATTTGAGTTGCTGATGCAATGTGGAGGTAACATCTCCTTCCTCATTAATCCATGGCCTTCCTAACAGACAATTGTAGGCCGGGTGGATATCCATTACTTGAAAAGTAATCTGGAAGTCACTCGGACCTATCTTAGTTGGAAGGTCCACTTCACCAATCATTGTCTTGTGCGAACCGTCAAAGGCCTTGACAATCACGCCACTATATCTCATAGGCGCTCCTTGGTATGACAAATTTGACAATGTTGACTTCGACAACACATTCTACGAGGATTTGATGTCAACTAGTACATTGGATAAAGCGTCATCTTTGCAGTTCATGGACATATGAAAAGCCAAGTTATGATTCCTACCCTCCTCTAGGAGTTCTTCATCACAAAAGATGAGATTATTACAGGAAGTGATGTTAGGCATAATATGACCAAACTGATCTACCGTAACATCATGTTCCACAAAAGCTTGCTCAAGAACTCTTTGCAGTGCTTCTCTGTGTGCTTCAGAATTCATAAGCAGAGATAGTACTGAAATCTTTGAGGGGGTTTGGATCAACTGCTCCACCATATTGAATTCACTCTTTTTTATCAACCGAAGTACCTAATCATCATCGTTAGTCTTCAAATTGCTGGATTCACCAGACTGACGCTTTGGAGCACTAACTAGATCTAATGCAGGCACTTCCAACATAATCATCCTCGTTAGTCTTCAAACACTCGACCACTGCGAGTCAACTTAGTAACATCAACAATGCCTACGACAAAACTGGTCGTAGATAATGAAACCTCTTGACCATCTTTCAACATAGTTGCATTATACTGATAAGGAACTTCTTTATCGGATGTGTACGGGACTGGACCCGCCAACCGTATGACCAACGGTGATACCGATCTCTTGCTGATACTGTTACTATTGTTGCTATCATACTGAATCACCACTCTCTTTGGTGTCATAAATACTGGCATTATCACATTAACATCATCATCTATATGACGGGATTGAACAACCTGTATTAAGCTTTCATCCATCAACCGTTGGATGTCCCTCTTCACAATCATACAACCTCTAAGATTGACACTACAGATAGCACAACCATCATGGTCATGCTCACAATCGCTTATCAAACAGATATCCTTGTGCATCGTCACTAAGAACCTTCTAATGAAGCATATATCGAATACTTTGAACTCCCCTAGACAACCGTCCACCATATTAACAGATGAATTTCCATGGGCAGGTAGTGGGTTAGCTTTAACATTGGGTGCACGGTCCTCAAAGGGCACCATTCCACTCTTTACCAGCTTCTGAACTTCATATTTGAGAGGGTAGCAGTTCTCAATGTCGTGTCCCGGGGCTCCTTGATGAAAAGCACAATGGAGTTCCGGTTTGTACCACCATGCAAATGGTTTAGGAATTTGCGGAGGATTTCTTGGTTGTAGCAGGTTCTTGAGAACCAATGATGGATATATTTCTGCGTATGTCATAGGAATAGGGTCAAAAGAGACCTTCTTCATCTCAAAATTTTGTTGCTGATGATTGTTGGTATTGTTGTTGTTGTAGGTGTTTGTTCGTTGCTGTGGTTGTTGTTGTTGACGTTGTTGTTGAATTGGTGCTGATTGGTTTGTTGAAAATACAGGAATAACTGAAGATACTTGATGGTGATGTTGACGGGGTGGTTGACTTCTTCTGATCTGAGGCCTCTTTTGCCTCCCACTTGAAATTGCATTGGCTTCACTGTCCTTCTTCTTACCAAAACTGTTGCCGTACCTCTTGCTGGATGACACCTCCTCTCTAGATAACAGTCCTTCTCGAACACCTTATTCTAGTCTCATCCCCATGTTTACCATCTCGGTAAAATCACTGGGGGCACTGGCAATCATCCTCTCATAATAAAACGAGCTCAGGGTCTTTAGAAAAATCTTGGTCATCTCCTTTTCCTCTAAAGGAGGAGTAATCTGAGCAGTGAGTTCTCTCCACCTCTAAGCATACTCCTTAAACGTATCTTTGTCTTTCTGAGACAGTGATCTCAACTGATCTCGGTCAAGAGCCATATCGACGTTATACTTGTACTGCTTTACAAATGCTTCCCCCAAATCATTGAAAGTGCGGATGCTCGCACTATCCAACCCCATATACCATCTCAATGCAGCGCCGGATTGTCTTGAAAGTAGTGGATCAACAGCTGATTATTATCTATTTGCGTAGACATTTTACGGGCATACATTACCAAATGACTAAGTGGATATGTGTTCCCTTTGTATTTTTCAAAGTCAGACACTTTCAACTTCACTGGAATCTTCACATTTGGCACTAGACACAGCTCAGCAGCACTCTTCCCAAATAGGTCCTTACCTCTCAAAGTTTTCAATTCCTTGCGTAGCTCAAGAAATTGATCTTTCATTTCATCCATCTTCTTATACACATTCGGGCCTTCAGACGGCTTGGAATGATAGGTGGTGTCTTCCACACGAGGCAAGGTATGCACAACAGGCGGTGGCACTGACATGACCGAGCTAAATGCCGGCATAGAAGCGAATGTAGGCGCAAATCCTCCGGGCACTAAATTTGGCGGCATTCCCCACGAGAATTCGGAAGGCATGTTGGGTGCGAAATGAGCAGCAATTACAGGAACAATAGAGGTAGCCACCTCTAAAATAAGAGTCCTCTGAGGAGGAGGAGTTGCAGGCGTTGGAGAAGACTGGCTCTGTGCAGCTAAAACTGACTTCATCATGGCAGTCAGACGGGCGATCTCCTCTTTCAAGTCTCTATTATCTTGCTCAAGATGTTCCATAATTCTGGAGTGATTGGCGCGAGTATTATACCGATGAGTCAGCTTGGCTAAAGCATAGAAGAAACACCAATGAGACATCTGGTGAAAGAGAAACCTGCTTATACAAATTGTGCATGAAATGCAATGCTTGATTATTTTTATTTTCAAGGAACTTACTATGTTATTTGCAAATTTATATTTAACAATAATTGTAATACTTTGATATTACCATAAAAATCTATTTTATTTATTTAATTGGAAGGATTACACTAAGTACAATTTCAGAAACCAAATGAAAAATACAAGAGAAAAAGAGACTAGTCATTCTAAGGATCCCTAACAACAACGTTAGAAGATCTGGCTGTAGGCGCGTACTTCCTTTGAATGCGTCGGATCTCGGTCTCAAAAGAAGCCTTCATCTGAGTCTTCTCGAGGACAAGCTGATCAATAATCTTCTTCCAAGCACCGGAAGGTTGAGGCATGCTAGAGGAAGATGAAACCTTCGGCTCTCTCTGTCTCTTTGTCACTCGATCTTCAAGTAGCTCAATAAGTGTATCTTTTTCCTTAGACTCAAGCTGCAACTCCTCATGCTTTTTGCTCAAAGCATGGAAACGCTCTTCCCACATATCCTTCTCTCGCTTCATCTTGGCAAGTGCGTCTTCTAACTCCTCTACATCTTTGTTAGGGAGAGTTAATGACTCAACCACAACCATAGACATAGGTCTCTCATAAGGATAAGGCATCTTCAACTCCAAAGCTCTCTTCTTCACCCAAAGAGTGTAAGCTTCCAAAGCTACACAATTGCACGGACCAAGCTCAGATCCTCCTTTCCTATGAACATTATACCAAGCATGCACAATCTTTTGCTTTAAATGTTGGGGATCTTTACCCTCTTGATAAAAACACCTTCTAACAAAGTGTTATTAGGTTTGTCTCTCAAGGGGAACCCAAGTTGACGACGAGCCAAAGCAGGGTTATAGTTAATTCCTCCTTGTGTACCAATGAGGGGCACATTAGAGAATTCACCACAACAGTCAATAATCTCCAAACTGCTCAAAGAATGATCATACCAAACTATATCACCATTAGTGAGGGACATAAGTCTCTGAGACCACCGTAGACATTATTTGTTCTCCATAAAAGCAGGTGCTTGAGGCAAGTGCAAAATAAACCACTTGTACAGAAGAGGAATGCAACCAACAATAGTTCCACCACCCTTAGAATTCCTTAGATGCAAAGAGAAATACATATCACCCAACAAAGTAGGCACAGGATTCCCAATCAAGAAAATTCTAATGGCGTTAACATCAACAAAACCGTCAATGTTAAGGAACAAAGCTAAACCATAGATGAGCAACACAAAGATAGCTTCAAAAGCGTCCACACTACCGACTTGAGCAAAGGCAGTAGCTTCCTTGATGAGGAAATCAGAATGCAACCCAAACAATCCTCCTTTCTCCACCCAATGAGCCTCTATCTCAGAATTCTTCAAGTGAAGAGCTTCAGCGATAAGATGAGATCTGGGAATCTCTTCCAATCCACTAAACGGAACTTTGTTAGAAACGGGTATTCCCAAGAGATGGGCATACTCCTCCAACGTAGGCACAAGCTAATAATCAGGAAAAATGAAGCAACGATAGAGAGGATCATAAAACTGAACCAACACACTCAAGAGTCCTTCAACCACATCAGCAGACAAGATGGACAAAAGCTTCCCATGACGTTCCTTGAAGTCCAAGGGAACTAATATAAAGGATGAAAGCTTCCTTAACTCTTTCAAGTCGGGACATCTGAAATTGTAGTTCTTAGTGTTCCTTCGTCCATAATCCATGGTCTGAAAATATTTGCAAATAATACCTCAGTTCCTTGAAATTTTCATGTGATGAATGTTATGATGCACATGAACGCGTGGATGCAACAATCATAAATAAGGGATCACGCACAAGGAAAACAAACAAAGGTCAAGGAATGAATAAAGTCATTGTCAAGATCAATCATCCATTTTGGTGGATTATGGTTTTCACCTTATCAACACCCAAGCTCCATTGGTATTGACAAAACTTGATTGGATCAACCAAGAATCAAGGGTTTGTTGTAAGTCACGAGCATGGAGTCTGGGTAAGAACCATCCCAAAGGAGTGAACTATGGATATTAAATTGTAGATCATGTTCTAAAAAGTTCCCAGAGTCTTAATTCCATCTATCGGATATTGCAAGTTAGGATGACTGACTCATCAACCCATAATATTCTCAAGAGAAACTCATCTGAGTGTAGTATCGTGTAACAACTGTGATCAAGTCTACACTTGGACAGTCTCCGCACTACGTCCTAATAGGCCAAGAGGGGTTAAATGTTCTACGGTCCTCAGCTTCTCGGACCCCAAATTAGAGATAGTAATTCCTAACCACAAATACTTGTGTGACATTTCCAAATCCAAAAGGGTCTCCACTGAGTAGATGGATCTCAAGCCAACTTGTTAAGGACTACTCCACACAAGTCGAACATGACTATACCATCCTCATATCTTAATTGCACTCAAGTTCGGGTTAGAACTTATCTCACCACTCAGAGATCACCAAGCACAACAAGCAGATTATATCATACAAACAAATATACATACATCAAATATACAATTATATACACATACAAAAAGTAGGTTAAACCCACTGGAGACTACTCCCCAGCAGAGTCGCCACTTAATTTCTGTATCGGTAAATTCATGATCATCAAGTTATGGATAAGCTAGACATAAAATAACAAGAGTCGCCACCGCGCTTTTATTGTTTCCAAGGCAAAAGGGAAAAGTACGAACAAAACCAACAAATAAGAAGTTTTCAAATCAAAACTAATAAAATTCCAGAGATTACAGGTAAGGGGGTTGGTTACACAGAAGGAAGGTGTTAGAACCCAAAGTGTCTTAGGTACTCCTAGGGAGCCCTTTCTTAGGTGCATATGTGTTTTTGTACAAATGATGTTTGCAAGCAAATAGGATGGGGCATGAGAAAAGAATTCATTAATTATATTTTTGTGTTTGACAAGACCTTCGGACTTGTGCCTACGTGCCAAAATAAAAATGAGGGATCAAAACCTCGTAGTTCGTGGTATAAATTTCAAAGTGGATGCATTGCTTTTAACAAAAGTTAGGTTTGAAAGGCACAAAGGCCTAAAAACGGTTTGAATGAGTTAATTCTTTTTGGCTTTTGAAAATTTTAAGTCAAGTATAGTTAAGTATATTTACAAGTTTGATTAAGAAAAGAAGTTTGAAAGTGTAATGGCATAAGGCCAAAGTTTCTAGTTTACAATATGGTCTAAGCTTTGAAAAAACAAGCAGAAGCAAAGAAGTTTTTTTAAAAGGAGGGAGAGATTTTGAAATTAAAGAAATAGAGAGAAGATGAAGGGACTAATCTTAAGCACAAATTTAAAAGTTGAGAGTTGAAAAGATTTGACCAATGGGTTGCAATCCAATAGACAAGAATGTCATATAGAAACCCAAATTCCCTTGACATTAGAATCAAGCAACAAACAATACACAATATATCAACTTGAAGAGCAAGTCATCAAATAAAGATAGCCACATCCAAGCTTAGCAATTCCATGATCTTCTTCAAATTTGCCCAAGTAGCATATGAATTTCAGGATGCCATAAGTCACAAGTTCAAAGTAACAGCTTCACAAAGATCATGTTGCAGATGAACTCAAATGGATCTTCAATGATGTGTTAGATGAAGTTTCAAGCTACAATCACTTGGTTACATGAAAGTTGGCATTGACCAAGTCCTTTGCATAGGGAGTGTTGCCTAAATTTTAAGTCCAATAGTCTCAGATCAAACCAACAGTCCACACAAGATATTTTTAGGGTTTTTGTTATTATTATGTACATTAATGGTCAAAGACCACACAAACAAACACAATATTCACAAATAAAATATATCACAAAATATGGTCCAAGTGGACAAAGTGAAAATGACATTAACATAAACAATTAGAATGGTATGTATAATGGCAAATGAATAAGGCTTAAAAAAATAAAGTGAGTTAAAAGTAAATGACTTGGAATTAAATGTTAGTTGTTAATGAGTTAGGAGTTAGTATTGCTTTTGTTTTAAGTCATTCTTTGGAGAACACTCAACCCACTTATCACAAGCATGGATCCTTTAACCAAGACATCTTCCATAGCAAGGAAAAAAAGGTCAAGTTTCCACACAATACCATCAAAGAGGGGAGACTTACAATCTCACTAACTAGAATGTTATGCCTTTTGTGTCAAAAATTTAGCGCTATATTAAGCAATCGTAATTGGACTTATGTAGAAGTCACATCTATTTGAGGTCGGGAAATAGAATTTTGGTGTTAATGCATGTTAGAGACATAGTATGATGAACTATGCTCATGAAACATACCACACACAAAAAGAATATGCAAAAGTGGGGGCCTAATCTCATCCATACTTATATTGATTTTGCAATCAACTAGCCTTAAGATAGTGAGATATCATAGGTCCATGACATGAATGCATAAAGAAGGGGAATGAGATGAAGAGGGAGGGGAAATGGATCAAACTCAAATTGGACAAAGGAGGACTTTTACCAAATTAAGATCATTCATTCATTTTGGGAGATGGAATGTACATTCCATCAATCCCCTAAATCCAACGATCTTAACTTAACAAAGTCAAATCAACCTTGCCCAAGGCCCAACAACACAAGTCAAACTTCCAAAGTCAATCAAAATGGCTCTACATAATTCATTTGGCATTTATTCAATTAAAAATACTAAAAATAATACATTAAATTAAATACGGTTGGTCAATTTCCTAAACCCTCATCAAAACACAAAAGAAATGGCCCTGAGATTTATCATAGATCAAACAAGGTCAAAGGACCTTGGAGAAAAATTTTCAGAATTTTTGGAAACTTAAAAGTATTTTTAAACAATTAAAAATATTCACAAAATCAATTAAATCATGAAAAATATTAATAATGATCCAAAAAATAATTTTAATTTAAAATATGGAAGAGGATTTTATTTAAAAAAATTGGTGAAACTCTCATATTTTTGGACCAATATTAAAATTAATATGAATTAATGAAAATCAAAGGAATAAAAATTAAAATCAAAAAAACGTTGACCACTTGATCTCCCTCATTAATTGAGGTGGCATATCAAGTGGATCTGAGCGCGCGTTCCACCATACACCAAGTCAAATGTTCCACACACGTGGTAATAACTTTGGACGCCTCAAATTAAAACATTTTTAAATGAATCAATGGTTCTTAACCGTATCACATCACTGCCGGAGCCAAAGGCCGATCATCTTCTCCGATGACCCTGGCCGGACTGGTTCAATCATCACCATAACATAAATGAAAAAGGAGGACATGATCTGAAAGATAAAATGGCGTAGATCACGAATATCACCTCAATTTTAACTAACTCCAAATATATAGAGAGATATGTGGAGTTGAATTTTGAGGTGTGTCAACTGAATTGCTTCGATTTGACCTCAAAGCAACTCAATCTTCTTGCCTACATTGGTAGGACTTCAGACAACCAAAGATCCAAGAGAATTGATGATAATTGGGTGAGAATCGAAGAGAAGAAAAACTCTGGAAAATACCTTCAATGTTGTGAAGAACTTGATCTCTCTTGCTTCAATTCGTGTTTGATCTTGCTCAGGTAGCTTGCAAAAATGACTTAGGATTGGTACAAAGCTTTGGATCCTGGAGTTTTTGAATCTCCAAACAGTGAGATTCAAACTCAATTTTCAAATGAAAATTATCAGGTTTTCCTTTCAAATGTGAGGGTTTCAAGTATGGAGGCAAAGCTGGCGCGGAAGGGTCCTCTGAAATGAGCACAAAGGGTCTCTATTTATAGCAAAATGAAGTGTTATTTTCACACTTGAAATTTTGTCCAAATTTGGCAATGTGAATGGCACGCGTGCATGGGCATGTACAGGCCCATGAAGCATATTAATTAGATCCAAAATCCAATGAAATGAAGTCTGAATGAAGCTTGAATGGTAAGGAAAAGTTATTTGATCATTTGAAGCTTGAATCTTGCCAACTGATACAACCCTGTTTACACCATGCGCAAACCCCTCAAACTTCACCCAAAATGAATGAATTAGGACTCTTTGGAAAGCTTAGATCAAGAGGAACAAATCTTATGTTAAACACTTTTCCATTTGGAACTTGTATCATGGTGAATTTGTGGTGGAAGTTTGGAAATTTCAACATGTTGAAAAATTTTCTAAGTGTCAAGTCACATACTTCATTATTCCACCTTGCTTAACTTTTTATGTGAGCTCCAAATGAGAAAAGTGTATTCATCAAAGTTATAGCTCTTTCAAATACCTTCAAAATGGTCACAAATTTGACATCAATTGCATTTATAATGAGTGAGTTATGCATTTTTAGAGTTGAGGAAAATCACTTGTTCAATGGTATTGGTCCAAAATGACCTATAATGTATCCTCATATCACATGCTCATAAAAGTTGAATTAGCTTTCACTACAAACATAAAAGTTGAAGTAGACACCTTGAATTTGATTGTGAAACTTGTAAATATTTCATCTCATAAAAAATGAGCAAGTTATGGCTTTGGGAAGTTGACTTTCAAATTAGGGTTTAGACAAAATGACCTATAATGTTTCAACATAGAAAATTGCTTTCCAAGCAAAATTAGCTCTAGACCTTAACATGAAAGTTGTTTGGAGGGTCATTTAGAGTAACTTTTCGCTTGGAATAATTTTCATATGATGAAAATTGTAGGAGATAGGGTCTAGGGAGACCCAGTTTTGATCAGATGAATTCATCTGGGCAACCACCATCAACCAACTTGCTAACTTGCAAATATATTGTCTTTTTAGGCTCATGGTAGATCATATATGTATAGGATTATGAATTTTGGAGTGTACCTTGAAAAATTTGATCAATTGGTGAGGAAGCTTGTTGAAGAAGTTACTCAAAATACCTAGATAAACTAGGGGTTCCAAGGCAAACCAACTCCAAACTCTTGAAGAAATCTTGATTAAGATAAAATCTAAAGATCATTGGGACTCATACATGATGATTAGAGACATTGTGGATCATTCCTTGGTTGTGCTCTTAGCAATGAGGGTCTCAAACCCTAGATGTGAACATGATAGATCAGTGGTGATCATGCCCTACCTACAAAAGAGGTAGGCAAATATAAAGACATATTTTTGGTATTTTGGTTAGTAAAAAAAGGATAATATACAAGTATGATACAATCACATGGTGCTTGGTGATCTCTCCCAAAATAAACCCTATGAAAGAGAGGTAAGGAGGATGCCAAGGTATGATCCCAATGCTAATTCATATGATGAAATTGCATGAGGGATCTTAGGGTCAAAATTGGGGTCTTATAGCTCTTTCGATGCCATTCTCATTCTCTTGGGCTAACATACTTCCTATGGTCGAATGTGATGCAGATATGTACAATTTCATGTTCTTATTTCTACTAGGTGGGAAAACAACTAGGAGGCTTCCTCGAGTAGTTCTTGATTTTTTCGAAGGCCTCTTATTGCTTGCTCCCTCATATGAAATCATTTTCTTTACTGAGTCAAAGTAATGGCAAGAGAGAATGAGTCTTGCCACTTAATTTGGATATGAACCTCCCCATGAAGTTTATTTTTCCCAACAAAGATTGGAGTTGTTTCTTTGTCGACGGGGGATTAAGATCCAAGATCGCTTTGGTTTTGTTATTGATCTCGATGCCTTTTTTATGCACTACGAATCCCAAGAAATCTCATGCAAGGACACAAAAATCACATTTTAATGGATTCATTTTTAATCCATATTCCCTCATCCTTTGAAAGGATTATCGAAGATAACTTAAGTGACCATTTTTTGACGAGGACTTTATGACTATGTCATCGATGTAAACCTGCATGAAAGTTTTGATGAAATCACAGAACATCGAATTCATACCTCTTTGATAAGTTGCCCTTGCATTTTTTTTAAATAAAGGGCATTACTACCCATTCATAGGTTCTTAAAGCGCCTGGGTATCTAAACGCCATTTTTTATACCCTAATTTTACCCCTAAGATTCCACTTATCATATAATTTGCATTTCAACCAAGACCACAAGCATGGTATCCTCATAACCTCCACCTCTTTAGGTTTGCTTTGTGAGAGATCATCAAGCACCCTTTGTGTTTTCTTTTTACCTTTTTTCTTGATTACATTCTAACTTTTCTAACCTTATTCAAAATACAAAAATATGTGTTGTTTCCTTTTAGTTATTGCACAAGGTAGGGACTTGCAATCAAAGGATCAAGCTTGGTTTCTAAATTAGGGTTTTGGTTCCCAAGGTCAAAGTTTGGTCAACAAGTGTTCCATAAGTGCTTTTACTTCAAGGCACAACCTATAATCTTAGCTCACATTCATGTCAAGCTTCATTCAAAATCACTTGATCAAGAGAATTTCAAGTTTGGTTCCTAATTTCAAAGTTGATTCAAGTATGGTTCATGTGTTTATTTATATGCCATCTCCATCCAATTTTCAAGCAATTATAAAGATTATTTAAGGGAGGATAAAGTTTCCTTCATTTGGTATTCAAGTGTTCAACATTAGGCCTTTGGATGCAAGAAATCACAAGGTCGTACATGTTTGGTTGACCTAAAATCAAGTATGGCATGCCACTTGGTCCAAACACTATAACTCTCTAATTTCTCAACATTTTTGGAATCTACTTTGAGCCAAAATTCACATTTGAACTCCTCTACAACTTTTCTTAAGGGTCAAACATCAATTTTGCCCCTAAGTCCATCAATTTTGGAATTTTACAAAATGCCCATGTGTGCACAAAAGTAGGCCTAAAACCTGGTCGACCTAATGCATGGCCTAGAATTTCAGGTCACACCCCTAACTTTTCATCCATGCCATTTTCAACTCAAGCTTCCTTTTGATTTTATTCTTTTTGCATTTGATTCTTCACCATGAGAGATCATTTGGCATAAAGAATATTTCAAAACACACGAGTGAATTTCATTTGGCCTAAGCTCCAGCATGGTACCTCAAACTCTGCTTCGTGTGCAAGTTTCAGGTCATGATAAGCATGCCAATCTCAAAATGGGACCACCTGCATATGTGCAACCTCTTTGACAAAGAAAAATGCGTCTGAACAAGTGCAAAACGACTTGGTTTCATCATCAACTCACACATTTCATGTTTTGTTTCACACAGATTGCAAAACATCAAAACTTAACCCTAACTCACACGAATTCTTCATAACTTCACATGTACCATGACTTCCATTCTTTTCCTATAAATATAGGAAGCATTTTCCTTCATTTCCAAGCTTGGATAGCCAAAGAAACTCTGAAACCATTTGAACCCGATACCTCAAAAAACCAGTTAACCATTTCTTTATTTCAAGCTCTTTTAGCTTCATTTCTTCGCCCAAAATCACTCATCGACATCATCTGAAGATGATTGAACCATTGTTGTGCTACGAAGCTTCCTGAATCCATACTTCCAAATCCACCATTATTGACCTTCGAAGCTTCAACTAAAAAGGTGATTACAAGTGACATTTTTGAGCAAACAAGTTACTAGTGTGTACGTCTTGATTCACTGATCAAAAGCCCTCAACTACTTTGAATTTATTCTTCGTATTCATCATTTAATTTTACATTGAAGAACTAAGGTTCTTTGTGTTCTTGAGCAAAGTCTCTTTGCTCAAAGCCAATCAATGGCTTTAAAGCAAAGAGACATGGACAGTGATAGATGTTGATGTTGAATCCTTGCTTGATTCATGCTAAAAACATCTAGTTCGTGATTCTCAAATATCGAACAAAGGTTGAAGATGAAGTGGACCTGCACAGGCTTTTTCAAATAAAGTAGTCGTTGGCGCACTAATTCAAACATTTTTTTTATTTTTATTTTCATATTATTTTTTTTTCTTTTCTGATTTTATTTTGATTAATTTTTAACTCATTTTGATCCAAAAATTTTACACAAAATATTTAAAAATATTTTGCATCACATATATTTTTTTGCATTTAATTGATATTTTCCTTTATTTTTTCATTTAATTTTTATTTTCCATTTTATTTTTGATCATTTTCAAATAGTTTTGCATCCAACTTTTGAGGTCCTTTTTTTTGTAATATTTCTAACTTTTAATAATTTTATGAACCATTTCTTTTACATTTTGATCTTTATTTTGGATTTTTCATTTAATTTCCATTTTTAATCAAATCTAAGAATCATTTTTGTTTTATTTTTATTCAAACTTTTGTTTAGCTTGATTTGACCTTTGATGATTGCTTGGTTGATGAGATCTTCAACATTTCAAACCATTAATAGATGGTTCTTTGGTTGATTCAATCTTCTATAAATCAATATATTGATAGATGATCATTTGATCATATTTTTGACACTTTGAGTTAATGATAGTTTATCCCTTAGTGTAACATATGTTTGAGTCCTTTGATTTGTTGATAGATGATCTCAATGTGATGACTGGAATTTTCCTTCTAACACCTAACTTTACATTTATGTCATTTACGTTCATGTCATTTACATTCTTGCCTTTTAATTTATGCTTTTATTTCTTTCTTATTTCAAAAGAACAAAAATATTAGAAAGTGGCTAAAACCCTAAAAAGCTTTAATCTGATCTTATGGACTTTGTGTTACTATCCCTTGCTTGAGGAGTATTTTGGAATTTGGACTTTAGGACTTAGTTTTTTCCCCTTACTTGGAGTATATCTGAGACCTTGTGATCCCTCTGGACCCTTTGATCTTCAATTCAAGACTTGGATTTTTGTTTCTGGCTTTGTGGCTTTGTTGTTCATCTGGATCTTTTGATATTCATCTGCTTATATGCTTTTTCATCTTGTGGGTCAATCCAAAGGGAAAGGAATGCTTGTTTTGACCAATGTCAAATGCTTGCTCCATCTTGTGGCTACTACACTTGCACATATAAACGCTTTCTCTTGAGCTACCTTACAATGAGACCTTTTATTTCATGTCATTTACTTTATGCTTTAGGATAGTCTCTTCACCTCCTTCCCATTTCTTCAATTTTCAAAACATCTCTCTATTTTAAAAACTTTTTTTTCAAACTTCACACCTTTTTCTTAATAAACCTTGACATTGTCAAGTGATCCAGAAAATCTTTTTCTCAAATAAATGTTAAAATAATTAAGCATACTTAAACTCTTTTTTTCAAACTTCTAAAAAAGACAAACCTCATAAAACATCTTTTTGTGCCTTTGTGCACTTTCCTTTAAGACCCCTTTTTTGAAAATATTGGATATTAGCCTATTCTTGTAGTGATGCAAATCACTATACTTCTACAATGTATTGAGAAATGATAGACATTTTCCACTTGAATGTTGAGACATGCTTATGAGAAAGTCCAAGTAAAAGTTCTCCATATTAAGATGATGCAAATGCTCAGTTCCTCATACTTGTGGGTAGTAAGCTGGGTTTTTCCACTTGAATACGACAAAATGTCTTTTCAAATTAAAATCAATCAATCATTTTAATCCCTTTTATTTTTGTATTTTTGTCAAAGTGTTTAGGAAAAATAAATTGGAGCAAGTAAATAATCGGTTGATTTTTATTTTCTCTATTTAAAATGATTTGATTTTATTAATTCAAACCTCATTTTAAACATTTAAAATATCTAAGAGGGATTTTTGGTATTTTACTAATTGTTAAACCCTAATGTGTGTTTCTTTCTGTTAGTCAGGGTCATTGGATTAAATTAATCAAGGATCTCAATCAATAAAATTCATTTCACTTGGATCCCTATCCACTTATATAAATCCCCACAAATCAAAATGAAAAAAATACAAAAAGAGAAATGAAGAATAAGACACAAGGAAAAACTGATAGAAAACTCTTTCCATTCACGTGACTAGAGGGACATGTTGTTGTCCATCATTGGATCCATATCTCTCATTTTCAAAAAAAAAGGATCTCACAAATTGTCAGCTAGCTACCTCTCTCTCAACGCATGGAAAAGAAAAGAAAATGAGTAAATAAAATCATTTTTTCCAAGCCAAGAAGCCAAATGTGGCCTTAAAGGACTGGCTCTCTCACTGTAAAGAAAAGAGACAGAGGGACCTTTCCAGATTGCTCCCTCATAAAATTCACTTGACAAAAAGCTTTCTTATTCTTCAACATCACAAACAACCACCACTCCGATCGATTTCCACCCAAACAACAACACCAACCACCGCGACAAATGCTTCTAAATATCTACCACCGGTGAAACTCGTCTGGCCTCCCTCAACCCTCTTTTCCTCACATCACTTTTCTCTACCATTTTCTAGTCGCACCTCTATCACCACTAACATCATCACTAACCCAACCTCTCTCTTCAATCCATCTCCTTCTTCTTTCCCTCAACTCATAACCGATCAACACACTTCACTCCCCTAAAACGTTGTTCGTTCAGCACCATTTAATCCACCTCCCTTAACTATTCCCTCTATCAAAACTTCCATTTAACTCACCACACATGTAAACCTCACAACCTTGTACTTCCTCCACCGGAACGTGTCGTCACCTCCATATGAAAACCTTCTCTATTTTCTGGCCACCTTAAAACTACCCTTCACCAAAACTCCTCTTCATTTTGTTAACTATAACCAAAATAACCACCATTGTACTTTGTGAAAACCATTGTACCACCATGTAAGGTATCGCCCCTCCATGAATGGCTATTGTTCGCTCACTCCAACAACCATTAGAAAGAAACTTCACCAACATCGACGTGTTCCTCCCTTCTTTTGAATCGTTGCTCTTCCTCGTCAATTTCTCCGTTTAAAGGTGTGGTTACGATATGATTTATGGCATTTGGATCACAACATTGAAGTTATTGAGCTCTAGAGCACTAGTTTCGCATTCTTCATTGAATTTTCAAGTGACTCTATCCTCTGGGTGTTCTCCTAGACAAATATGAATGACAACACGGCCTTACACCGTCACAACAGCTCAGCAAGTCAGCAACATTAACCATGTTTCTTCTGTAACTTTTCGATTTCAAGTAATTTATGTGTTGTGTTGTTGAGTTCATAGTTCGGTTCTCACATTTAATTTTCAATTTGATTATGGTTTATTTTTTATGTTTTAATAATTTGTAATGGTGAATAATATAAATATAATTTATGGGTTGCTACTGTTTATTTCATTTTGTTTGCATTGTATAAATTGGATTTTGATCATCGGATTCGAAATTTATATGTCGTTATGCCTCTGAAATTTCGTTTTGATATATTGATATGATATTTCTCCGTGTTACGGTCCTTGCGTGCAACATTCCGCTCTCGTTGTCGTTACGTATAAATCGGCTTTGAGCATATTATGGTTAGCTTTGAGTGCGTCTCTTTGTGATAATGCTCACTTTAATTTCGGTTATGATGTATTACGTCATTACAATATGATGTTGTTGTTTTACCATTGCGCACGTTAAGCTTCATTTAATTATGACTTCACTTCTTTGTGTTATCTTTTCATTCTCATTTCGTTCCATTTTACGATGAGCATGTTTGCGTTAGCAAGTTAGTGGTTGATTTTCATTGGTTTGCGCGTAACATTTTCAAATTCAGTTGTCGACATGTTTTTGTTCAATTTTGTATACACGTCTGATGGTTTAGCATAGCGACAATCCTCACTTTTGCTTCTTACCAATTCACGTTTTGATTTGCAACTTTTGCTTTCATGATTTTTTTCTTTTTTTCTTTTCAATCTTATTTGTGATGACCGCGCTTGCATTAGAAATTTTCAATTCAATTAGTGTTAAAATACGATGATCCAATGTCATTACCCTTAAATCGAATTATGATCCTACTTTTGGTAGCTTTGCACGTCTCTACTTCGACTCAAGAAAGACAACAAGTTTGTTTGGGGGAGCGAGCAACAAGAGGATTTTGACAATATTAAAGAATATCTGATGAAGCCTCTAATCTTGTTACCTCCAAGTAGAAATATGAGTATGAAGTTGTACATAGATGCATCAAATTCGACCATAGGAAGTATGTTAGCGCAAGAGGACGAGAATGGAGTTGAAAGCGCCATTTATTACCTCAGTTGAATCTTGATAGATGCAGAGAGTAGGTATAACGCAATTGAAAAATTATTTTTGTGCATGTATTTCTCATGTACCAAACTCAAACATTATATAAAAACAGTTAATGTTTATGTTTACTCTCATTTTGACGTTATTAAACATATGTTGTCAAAGCCTATATTGCATAGTCGAATAGAAAAGTGGGCCTTGGCGCTTATTGAATATTTTTTGACTTATTACCCTTTGAATACAGTAAAAGGAAAAAGGGTCACAAACTTCATTGTCGACCATTTAGTTTTCGAAGAATTCTAGGCACAAAGATGGAACTGGTGTGGGAGTATTTATAATTTCAATGGAATATATACCAATCAAATTCAAGTTTATGATCAAAGGGCTATGTTCTAACAATGACGCAGAATATGGAGCCTTAATAACAGGCCTTCAAATTTTATTGGATTTGGGGGCAAGGAATGTCGAAATAAAAGGAGACTTAGTGTTGGTGGTTAGACAATTAAAAAAGAGTATAAATGCATCAAAGAGAATTTGATGATGTACTTTGTTAGTGCCAACTCCATGTTAAAACGTTTCGAACACGTATCCATCGACCATATACCACGATTAGGAAATCAAGAAGCAAATGAGATAGCCAAAATTGCTTCAGGTTACAAGATTTCCAAGGAGAGGTTGGAGGAGCTGGTCGAGGTACGTGATAAGATGATCTCGGTTGAAAACCCTTCAGAAGCCTCATCAATATCAAAACTTAGAGGGGGGAGATGAGACTGAGGTTACAACAAAACACTTAGAAAAATCTTAATTTTTTGAGGATTTCAAGACTTACAATTTTTTGGCTATTGACTCAATGTCAGATAATGATTAGAGAAAACTCATTGTAGAATACATGGGAAATCCAACATAAGTGACTGATTGTATGGTTAAATACAGAGCCCTAAGTTATGTAACTATGGGGAATGAGTTGTTTAAGAAAACTCTAGAAGGAATTCTTCCTAAGTGCCTTGGCGAGAGTGAACCATATTTAGCAATTTCTGAGGTACATAGAGGATCATGTGACTCTCATCAGGAAGGCCATAAAATGAAATGGTTGCTATTTTGATTGGGGGTGTATTGGCCAACTATGTTGAAAGATTCCATATATTTCGCTAAGGGTTGTCAATAATGCCAAAAGCATTCAAGTATCCAACATGTTCCTACACGTGAGTTACACCCAATAGTCAAGCCATGCCCTTTTAAAGGACGAGCTTTAGACATAATTGGAGAAATCAAGTCGTCATCGTCGAAAGGGCATAAATATATTTTGGTTGGGATTGACAATTTTACTAAGTGGATAGAAGCTATCCTTTTGTCTAATGTCAACTAAGAAGAAGTGATAAGTTTTATCCAGAATGATATTATATATAAATTCATAATACCTGAGACTATCACAACTGACCAAAGTTCAGCGTTTATAAGACAAAAAATGATGGAGTTTGCCTCAAAAGTTGGCTTCAAGCTGCTAAGTTTGACTCTTTATTATGCTCAAGCCAATGGTTAGATCGAAGCGGCTAACAAGATAGTGATTGATTTAATAAAACAATTATGAATAACAAAAAAAAGAGCAATCTTGAGAAGAAACTTGAACCACCAACAACAGTGACCATGAACCTTTTATCCATTAGATATTAATATTTTTAACAAGAATATTTGACAACCATGGTTAAACTTCAATAAAACTTTCTGCGGTGGTCGCACAATCAATCATAAACAAATAGTCATGCGTAGCATATTAATGCTCAATTTCACAAGTATATCCAAAATACAACCCGACAAAATATCCATCCGGTGACAATTTGGAGCATTTCGGGAACCCAAAATTTCCAAGAATACAGGTAACAATGACGGAAAGTTTATCAAGGAGGCTTTTGTTTCATCTCAAGGCTGCCGACGGTACAGACCTAACAAAATATTTCTATGAGGAGTTTCGATTCACTTCTAGGAGGGTTAATCGCGGCTCCCCAACAGATCGCGAGATCTCCATTGTTGAAGTCAAGCTAGAGTTACAATTGTATCTCAATTTATGTTGCCTCTGAAGACTGCATAACTCGGCTTCAATTTCTTAGAAGAAGGAAACCTACCCGGCATCACCAATTAATGATAATGTAATCACACGTATTGCGTTAAAATGCAGTAGCAAGTAAGGATCTATTGCCGTTTGTAACTCTGATTCATTCCAAATTGGGGTTTCCTTATTGCCAAACTGAATTTCGTTTTTTATGATTCTTGGAAAGGATTGAAGGCTACTCACGGGCAGGGTTATTTTAAGGAGATGTCATATTTAATTATCACATTCAATAAACGTTGAGAGTATGGTTCCTGGGCAATGCCGAAGTTGTGACTGACTTTTCTATGGTGATAAGCTGTTGGAGTATATGCAACCGCTTCGCAATGTAAGGATAGCCTAACTAGCCGATCAACGAAGGAAACTTGAAGGTTCGATTTGTCATAAGAGAGAAATTGTGGTTGAATGATTTTTCTAGTTAAACACCGACAGTGGAATCAATATTGTGTTGCAACTTGATTGAAAAATGCAGTTTGACTATGTAAAAGAACATGATTTGAATGTTTTAAAGGAAAATATGATTGTTTATGCTGGAAAATCGATGAGATCGGTTTGTTGTTTCGAAATGAAACCGTGATGTCTCGTTCAGAATGGCCATAATACAGGAGGTGACCGCCACAATCTTTCCGAGACTTTTCTATGTGCAACCCTGTTTGGACTGAAAGTTGGATTCATTTTGTTGTAACCGGACCGGAATCAAATATAACTCATGTAATGGAGAGAGGGTTGTCATCCAATTAATACAAGCATGTAAAACTGCCGGCCAAATTCACGAAGGCGATACACTTGCGACTGATATGCAAATAGCAATCAAGGCTATGTATCTTACATTTGTTTTAGCAGGATGTCTGTAACTGACAGCTTTGCACCAAAAGAGGGAGATTACACAAGCAGCCGGAAAATGTCATGAACTAATGCAAAATTTATCCTTAGAGCCATAAGGGGAAGGTAAACGGGAAGGTCTTCGTCAATGGAGTCTTAACCATGACTCACGAGCAGTTCTATCATGGGAATGTATAGATGAACATGCGACTACTGAAATAGGACAATGCATTGGTTGTATTTATGTAGTTGTTTACACTTGTACTACACTTTAGTATTGATCATTGGACAAATTTATTTGTTTTGTGTTGTACGCTATTAATAGGTGTCACTTAGACTCCAATACAAAGTCATTAGTATTGAAGTAATGTCATGGCAAATCCTACATTGTTAGTCTTAAAAGGAAAAATGGAACTAACATAGGCCAAGAGCCAAGGATACCTCACAAGGCAAAGGCAGCAAGTTGCCTCTTCCTTGTTGCTGCTGGAATGGATGATGTGTTTAGAAGCCATTTATAAGGAAGTATATTCACAAGGTCTTGGATGCTTAGAGACATCTAGGCTCACAATACTACTATCCCGGTCACTCATCTTCTTAGCTCAAAATGTGAGAGTTGAGTAGGTTAACACTTCCAGGCCTAAGATTGTACAGCAGCAAGCAAAAAAAAACTAAAGTTTGATAAGATACCCGTAAGATAGGTCACACCATATCATCAAAGTATGAGCAAACATATAACAAAACTTGAAACAAGGATCTATCAAATAGTATCTCCACCAAAACCGAGATGCATCACAAATATGAATTTACACTTTGTTAGTTGTTTCTAATTATTTAAGGCGAGTTAATGTCTCGCAGTTTGTAAATTATTTTAGAATTTATTATAGGCTATGAGTGTCGCTCATTTATGCGTGGGCAAGAGGTACTTTCTCATTTTTAAGCTTTTAAAATTAGGCTGGATAGTTGCCAGAACAAAGGTCGGACAAAGACTTGCCCTTCAATAAAATAGGGGATGGGAATGACGAAGACCTCCACAAGGAGGCATAATCGGCTTCGGTCGGGTGATGTTTAACGAAACCTCTGGTCTAATTGAAGTCCAAGTGCACTTGAAGCCTCTGGCATAATCGGCTTCAGACGAGTAATATTTAATGAAACATATGGCCTAAGTGAAGTCCAATCGCACTTGAAGCCTCTGACATAATCAACTTCGATCGGGTAACGTTTAATGAAACCTGTGGCCTAACTAAAGTCCAAGCACACTTGAATCCTCAGGCATAATCGTCTTCGGTCGGGTAACGTTTAATCAAACCTCTGGGCTAACTGAAGTCCAAGCGCACTTAAAGCTTGTGGCATAATCGGCTTCGGTCGGGTAACATTTAATGAAACCTCTGGCCTAACCAAAGTCCAAACGCACTTGAAGACTCTGTCATAATCGGCTTCGACAGGGTAATGTTTAATGAAACCTTTGGTCTAACTGATGTCCAAGCACACTTGAAGTCTTTGACATAATCAGCTTCAGTCGAGTCATGCAAAATAAAAGCCTCTGACCTCCATTTAACGTCAACCCCCATAGGACTCTGAACGTTGGTCATGCAAAATAAAAGCCCCTGACCTCCATTTAACGTCAACCCCCATGAGACTCTGCACGTCGATCATACAAAGTTAACAAACCTCTAACCTTAAGCGGTTTTAGGTAACTTATCACTAGATAAATATCTGATGTGACCAACTCGGAGTTAGCTGGTATGTGTTCGAAGTAAGATATTCAACAAATTAGTAAAGCTCGGATCACTGGGACTGGGTACCTAAATGGTATAAATCATAACTAAAACAAATCTCATGAGGGTTCAAATACTATCGTAAAAGGAAATCGGAAGGCATGCAAACACGATAAAATCCACCTGTAAGGGATGACCAACGAAAAAAACGATTATGAACTAATAATCCGATAAGAATGATCTCTGGAACACACCAAAGATTCTCAGGCCCCAACTCACATGGGACATGTAAAGAATTAAGCAAGATATACTCAGAATTTTCCAATACTTGTGATCATCTAAAAACTATCACGATTTGGTTGTTGCTAATTCAAAAACACACATGGGTTATCACAATCCTGATAACAAGGATACACATTAATATAGTTAAAGCGGAAATGCAGTTAGTCGAGGACTTGCTGGTGTTTTTCGACTTATATATGTCTAGGACCTTCCGAGCTCTGCAAACGACCACAAGTCGATAACCAAGATCAATTTTCCCCACCTTGCCATCAGTCAGAGGATTGGTTTGAACAAGACATTCAAGATTAAAGCTTATTTTCACGTTTGGGGATTCCATGAAGGATAACCTTGGAAATTCAGTTATAAGAATAAGACAATTAAGAAACAATCATTACAACAAAGCAAGGAAATAAGATTGTCATAATGTTATGGATCACAGCGGGATCCAAATATAAAATAGGAAGATAAGGCAAATAACATACTTGAAAAAATTGCATAATGCATCTTAACAGATGACTAAAACCGATCAATTGAAAAATATTATTTTATATATATCCTGGTCAGGATGTGTGAATTCGACTTCAATGGTCAAAGTCTGATCGAATCTTATTTAAATCAGAGTATTGTGAAGTAAGTCAGTAAAAGAGGCTGGATGACCACAATACTCGAAACCTACATGGAGAATTACAAATCTAAGAACAACCAGGTTCTACAACAAACATAAATCTAGACCTCATTAGGGCTCTCCGACTTCTTTATGACCAGAACCCGTCGAGTTCTAAGACGACACTATGTCAAGAATCTACTAGGAATCTTCAGCTTCTTTATAGATCTTCCCAAGATAGGCTTGGAGCTTACCCTTCTCCTTAGTAAAATAAAAATACGCTTTGGGCTTAAGGGTAAGACAATTATCAAAGATCAGTAAAAATGAATCAAAATACAACATTGTTATAAATCCTAGGACCTCAATAGGAATCAAATATATTGCGGGAGAGAAAGAGAGAAAATCTGGAAAAAAAATATATGCCACATATTATACAAGATTTTCCACGGCCATTCAAATTATTTCGCCGATTTATAAAGTGCAAGCAAGTAATAATAGGTCGAGTTGTACATTATCTTCAATGGTGAATAATGTTATGGGCTTCTTTTGTCCAGACATTTCACCCTGTAAGGACTCATGCCCATGGGGCTTATATACATCCCATAAATTATTTGGCTGGCTGAGGTATGAAGCCAAATAATTTAACTTGGTTGAGACATTTCTTCTTAATGTTGGTCGAGATAGTCATGTAGGAGCCTCAGACCGACATACATAGTCTGACCCCTGATGTCGAATGGCCGAGTTCTTTAAATGGATAAAAGGTCGACCAAGGGTCGGAGAGCGTTACAGAATGATTAATATGTCGTTAAGTACTTATTAATCCATTACAAATTATTAAATAGGAGGTTATGTTTATTAGGTTCATAAAGCCTTTTAAACCATGGTTGTTCAGATCCAAGAGGAACGAGGCATGCAATATAAAAGGGGTCTGGAGACCAAGAACAGAGGGGGAAAAAAGGACGATAAATAATAGAAAAAAGAGTAACCTTGAGAAGAAACCTTGGACCACCAAAAATGGTGGCCATGAACCTTTTACCCATTACAGACACTCCAACCATACATTTACGACCTTCCCTGGCTATCATCAAAGGGGTTAACCAGTTTTAATGTGTTTAGAAAGAAAAGGGCAATCAACAGCATGTTGAGCTAACCTTCGAAGGTACTCTTCTTCAGAAAAGTCAACGGTGCAAAGGCATAATTCGCTCTTTTGACTGGAAAAAGGTTTTGGCATAGTCTGGATAATTCCAAATTGACGCGATACTAAATTAGGTTGATATCAAATAATCTTCATGTTCTCCTTGGAGGTTCCAAGTCTGATTGATATGAGTTTAGGATTCAAGAAAGATTCCAATATTTGCTTTGACTAGCTTGTTCGCCAGTAGAAGAGAATGGTCAAGTACACCATTCAGGCCCACGAGTCCTTTCGGCGAAAGGGGTCATTCTTGGGATAAAATGGTAATGCTTGGCGAACATCAAGAAGTATGACGAGAACACTTCTCGGTCTGATCTATTTTTGTTTGTCGTGGTCATTTGGGTTAATCGAACACTTTCAATATACTTATCTATAATAGCTGCATCAGCATTTCTAAGCTTGTCGACGTCCAGAGGAAGCTCAAATGTGGCATTCAGTCATAGTTGGAAAAGGGTCTTGATAACAACAAATTGTCTCTGGGCTGGATATTCCTTAAGACTTTTGTGGCTAATCCTAGATATTCATAGATGGAACATAAGATCAGTTGGTTGAGGCAAATTTCTTTACCTTCACGTAGTTGGTTGGCCGAGGTAATATATCTTTTGTATACCTTTAACAATTTGCATAAAAAGATGCACCTCAACAACCACAATGCAAGAAAAGCAACGTGTTCCTTGTTTGAAACTTCAATGGTGTCAATAACATGATAGTCTTCAATGTACTTACCAAAACTAACATGATTAGCGTCAAAGTTAATAATGTCTTCTTCACTCTCATTAGAGTCTAAATTTTTGCCAGTTGGGCGAAGGCCAACGATGGCTGTTATGTCAAACAAGGTAGGTGTCACCATTCCACAAAGAATTTGGAAGGTGTTAGTGGTGATTTCCCAGGAGTATAGGGACTAACATGTTCTGGTAGTAAGTAGGACCAATTCTCGACATTTGAATCAAGTCAAAAATACCCCTTAGCCTTCCAAGTTTCACTCATTTTTGACTCAATTTGTTTAGCTAGAGGATGTAATCCTCGTGCTTTTTGGTAGGGGGAGTTGAAAGAAAAACACGTAAATTGGCAGTCATATATACTAAGTTGAAAGGTTCCTTAATACTCACTATAGTTTTGGTCCTATGATAAGAGTGGAAAATCCCTAAGCTTAGTAAGATCCACTGAGGGATCACGCATTGGACCCATGAGTGCGCGAGTGTTTCCCGAAATGGAGTAAGGGATGACACTCCTTGGGGGCTTTGTTGGTATTTGTTTTGGAAACCATTGTTTTGAGCTTATGAGTTTTCTAGTAACTTGAAAGGAAAATTTGCAGAGGAGAAAGTGAAGGAGAATTGCGATCCAAAATGCAGCGGAAATTAGAATTTCTCCTTTAGAGATCCTTACGAATGGTCATGATCAGTAATAGAATATTTACCTCTTGTGACGATTGGAACCTTTGGTGCAGATCTCTTGTGACGATCAAAACCTTTGATGCAGATCCACGGAGCGATCACGAACGTTGAACGATGACAACGTCTCTACTCAGTCCACACGAATGGATTCCTTCAATCTTAGTGCTAGCTGGTACGAATGAAGGCTTTGAGTGAGAGAGAGAGAGAGAGAAACGAAATTGCAAGTCTGACAATGCTTCTACACAAGGGTTATATTTATAGAACCACTTGTGTGGGCTGGAAGCTAAAAAGCCCACTCAAGTGTATATGGCCCATATCTTATAATATGCCAAAATCACTTAAGTGTGTGGTACCTTACCATATTTTGTATTCTACTTAAGTACATCGTACCTTACGATGTTCTATAATTCACTTAAGGGCACCGTACATTACGGTATTCCTTAATTACTCTATCTCTCATCAATCCATCCTTTGTGTGTGACCCTATAGGCTTTCGCGGCATTGACAATTATATTAAATCATGTATTTAACATGATAAATAATGAGTGGTATCTAGCAACACATCACTGCTACCCAAGACACCAAAATGTCATGTGATCTGACAAATCCTTCTGTGATAATAATTATATGCATAATTACCCTTTTGCCCTTATGTCTATATTGAACACAAGGCATAAACTGTGTCATCCTTGTCCAGTTCAATATTGGGCCCATAGAGATTTATCCTGTTATGCAGGATGGGCAAATTCCATCTAGGTCACTCTTATCCCTCAGCATGCTTCGTGGAGTACTCATCAACTGTCTTTATGGTTATCCAGTTACGAATAACGTTTGATCAGCAATAAAGCACCCGACTTTGCATCTAGGGTCCATAGTGGTTTCAGGTCGAAAAGTGGTATACACCATTATCACCATGAGAATAACTTATGACACTTTGTATAACATTCTATATAGTATTCTCATAGCGGGTCAATCCAGTATAAATATTACTCTTAATATTCATACATATGTTTAAGACTTGATAACTCCTTATCCATGATCCATGAGATGTGATCATCAGTCTATATACATAATAGTCTTAATGCTTTAATGTTATCCCACTTCACAATAAAGCTCAACTACAGATACTTTAAGAATAGTGTCCTTATGTTTAATGTGATCTCATGATCAAGTCACACTTGATACATTAAACGGACTAGCTACTCTAGGGACTTTATTAAACAAACGTAATAAAGAAAAAGCCTTTTATTATTAATAAATAATTCGATACAAGTACCAAAAGTATTGGCCTCTAGGGCTTACACCAACAATCTCCCACTAGCACTAGAGCCAATCAAGCATGCCCCTAATTCCCATTGATCTAGTATGGCCATCATGCTTCTTCTGTGCAAGAGGCTTTGTCAGTGGGTCAGCAATATTGTCAAGTGTTGGTACTCTGAATATTTTCACATCTCCTCTATCTATTATCTCTCGAATGAGGTGATAATGCTCAAGTATGTGTTTGGATCGTTGGTGAGATCTAGGCTCCTTAGCTTATGCGATAGCACCATTGTTATCATAATAGAGACCAATGGGATCCACAATGCTAGGAACCACGCCAAGTTCACTAATGAACTTTTTGACCCAAACAACTTCCTTTGCTGCACTTGAGGCAACAATATACTCGGCCTCGGTTGTAGAATCAGCAACTGTATCTTGCTTTGAACTTTTCTAGCTCACAACGCCACCATTTAAGCAAAACACATAACCATCGGAATCATGCATATTAAAGCGTCTTAGCACTTTGTCTATGTATGTACTCTGACTTAGGCCAAACAATTTTGTGATCTATCTCTATAGATTCTGATTCCTAATATATAGGTTGCTACACCTAGGTCCTTCATAGAAAAAAATTTCCCCAACCAAGACTTTACTTGTTGCAGGGTAGGGACATCGTTTCCAATGAGTAATATGTCATCTACATATAATACCAGGAAAACGATCATGCTCCCACTAACCTTCTTGTTGACACAAGGCTCATATTCGTTCTTGATCCATGAGTGATACATCACCTTGATGAGATATCCATATCTCTCAGGTAGGTGACGTATCCTGCCTGACCTACGATGGTCTTGTTCTACTTGAGCAGGTTGCTCTTACACAACTACTTATGTTTCCTGCTCTTATTCCTCCATAGGTGTATCAATGCTTTGTGATTCTTGAATTTCTTCAAGCTCTACTTTCCTCCCATTGGTTCCTTTGGAAATAAAATCCTTTTCTAGGAAAACTCTAGTTCGAGCGACAAACACTTTTCCCTCAGAAGGGTTGTAGAAATAATACCCTCTTGTTTCTTTAGGATACCCAACAAATAAGAATTTGTCAGATTCGGGCTCAAGCTTAGTTGAAATTTGTCATTTCACATAAACTTCGCAATCCAAAATCTTCATTTAAGACATATGTGGTTTCTTACCATTCCATATCTCATATGGTGTCTTTTCAACCTTTTTGGATGGAACACGGTTAAGTGTGTAAGCTGTTGTCAATAGTGCATGTCCCCAAAAGGAGTTTGGAAGATCCGCGTGACTCATCATGGATCGGACCATGTCTAACAGGGTTCGATTTCTTCTCTCAGATACACCATTCCATTGAGGTGTTCCAGGAGGAGTAAGTTGGGATATGATCCCACACTCTTTCAGATGGTCATCAAACTCTAGGCTTAAATACTCATCACCTCGATCTGATCGTAGAGTTTTTAATATTTTTACCTAATTGGTTTTAACTCGTTAGGTTTCACCCTTTTAGTATTAATGTTATTAATAGGCATTCCGAGATCAAGGACATATAGTCCATTGCTCATTTGTGCAGTAGCATAGAATATATCATTCAAATAAATTGAGCAACAATTGTTCTTTATTATAAATGAAAAACCAAACTTGTCCAAACAAGAAATGGAAATAATATTCGTGCTAATTGCAGGTACATAATAACAGTTATCTAACTGAATTATTAAACCACTAGGTAAAGTCAATACATAAGTTCCTACGGCTAAAGCAGCAACCTTTGCTCCATTGCCAACTCGTAGGTCAACTTCACCTTTTGCCAAATCTCTACTCCTTTTCAGCCCCTGCACATTTGTACAAATGTGAGAACCGCATCTAGTATCTAATACCCATGATGTAGAAGTAGATAAATTTATTTTAATAACAAAAATATCTGAAGTTGAAGTCTCTACTCCATTCTTCATATCTTCCAGGTACTTTGGGCAGTTTCTCTTCCAGTGTCCGGTCTTACTGCAATGGAAGCAGGTACCTGCCTTTGCTATGCCTTCACTAGGCTTCAAAGTAGCAACAGTGGGTCTGGGTTTGGCAACTTCCTTGCCTTTCCCTTTATCACCCTGATGGTGGGCCTTTTGTTCTGTCTCTTTCCATTCCCGATCATCAGAATGGACTTCCCTTTTGTCTTCAGATTCTGCTCAGCAGTTCTTAACATGGCTAGCAGTTCAGGAAGAGATTTGTCCATATCATTCATATTGAAATTTAGGACAAATTGAATGAATCCATCTGGCAACGATTGCAAGATCACATCAGTCGCAAGTTCTTTTCCGAGGGGAAAACCCAACCTCTCAAGGTTTTCCACATACCCAATCATCTTGAGCACATGGGGACCTACAGGGGCTCCCTCAACTAACTTTCCTTGAAAAAGGGCTTTTGAAACTTCAAACCTTTCATGCCTTGCTTGCTCTTGATAGAGCATATTCAGGTGTTCGATCATATCGAACGTTGCCATGTTCTCATGTTTCTTTTGCAACTCTGAGTTCATGGTAGCTAGCATGAGATAAGCAGTTTCATTGGCATCATCGACATGCTTCTTATAAGCATATCTTTCTGCCTTAGGTGCAGAACTAGGAGGTTCCTCTTCAGGAACAGGTTTCTCCAAGACATACAGCTTTTTATCATGTTTGAGGACAATCCTCAGATTTCGATGTCAATCTAGAAAATTTGTCCCAGACAATTTTTCCTTGTCAAGGATTGATCGTAAAATGTTGTTAGAGGTGTTTGCTGTCATGGTAATCTACATGAGAATTAATGAAAATATAAGTATCATTGACATATTTAATTAGGCCTTTAATTAAATATGCTCCCACTATTTTACTCAAAACAAATGACCCTCATCATTTGATTCGGAAAATCCCGCTGGAAGATTTTCTAGTGGGTCGAGATCCATATTTCACTTCGTTCTAAGTCCGCGTAGGCGGATTACACAAAACTAGGTTATTTAGATAGGAACTCCTTCCAATTGTATCTCATATAACTCTCGGAAATTTCAGTTGGGTGAATAACTCCTTATTCCGATCCATCATATGGATCATTCCCAACTCTTACTTCTAAACATATATAATATTATTATAATTTAAGTTTGACCCATTGTCTTAGCAGTTGGATATTACAATTATCCCATCGCACCTTACTAATATAGAACATGCACCTCGCGTAGGCGAAACCTACGTTATCCGATACTAGTCTTGATGAGTGCTAAAACTTGGAAAGCAAACATATATAATATTATTATAATTTGTTTAGTTAAGTTTGACCCAATGTTTTAGCAGTTGGATATTACAATTATCCCATCGCACCTTACTAATATAGAACATGCACCTCGCGTAGGAGAAACCTACAATATTCGATACTAGTCTTAATGAGTGCTAAAACTTGGAAAGCATAAACTTAATATTTAATTTGAGGGAATTGCAATTGTTCTGATCTCACCGGCTTATTTATCATATAAATCGTCTCTCACATGCATCAACATATATTCACATATATCAACATACATTCACATGCATCAACATACATAATGAAATAGTTATGGCCCCTAGCGCAATTGTTCTCCCAAGCCAATGAGAGAACCTAAGCTAACCTAATAACGATCTAAGCTTCTCCAAGCAAGATCTTCAAGGTTGTCCTCCTTTGGTATTGAATTCTTCTCTTTCTTTATAATATTACATTACATAAAAGAAACTCGTTTTACATACGAGGGAGTGAGATGAGAAAAGAAGTTACATTAAGAGATTAAAAGAGAGGCACGACACGCAGGTCGTATTTTAAAACCCAAAACAAAATAAAGAAAACTAAGGCCATAACCGATCACCACAAGACAATAATAATAAACACATTATTATTATTATTATTAATTTTAATTCTTTTAATTAATTAAAACCAAATTAAATTTGGGCGACTGATCACACTACGCAGAGTTAGCCGGGGGTCCGCTGCCCGGTCAGCGGGAACGGGTTAACCAAAATGTGTTAACGGGTTACTTGCTGAAAATCTGCCTAGGAATTGAATTATGTTTTCGTGTTAACGGGTTAACCAAAATGTGTTAACCGGTTACATGCTGAAAAATCTGCCCAGAAATTGAATTCTGTTTCGGGTTAACCAAAATGTGTTAACCGGTTACATGCTGAAAAATCTGCCCAGGAATTGAATTCTGTTTCGGGTTAACGGGTTACCCCGAAAGCGTTAACCGGTTACCACTGTTGAAAAAGGGAAAATTGAGGATTTGATACTTTAAAGCACAACTCTTGCGCAGTCACAACCCTAATTGCATAACCTTTTTGACAACACAACCCTTGTGCCGTCATTAACCCTAATGCATAACTCTTTGACAACACAACCCTTGTGTCGTCATTAACCCTAATGCATAACTCTTTGACAACACAACCCTTATGCCGTCATTAACCCTAATGCACCAATTTCAGACCGTAAAACACATCTCGATTGTTGATTCAGTATGATTGATCAATACGTCATTGCTTCACCATGCTAATGTCGGATCAAGAAGCAAACGACCATTGATCGCTCAAAGGAAAACAACCATTAAGTGTTTGAATGAACGAAACAGAAACGGTATATCATATATACCGTATTTTGCATCAGAATTACTTATATCATATATATAACTTGATCGATCTCAATTTAATTACTCGTTTATTCTTTGACTCATTCTGTCTTTTATTCGTATTAATACAGAAAATACAGAAACTAAACAGCTATCAGATGCATGGTTTCGTAAGTGGCTCTGATACCATTGAAGGAGAATTACGATCCAAAACGCAACGAAAATTAAAATTTCTCCTTTAGAGATCCTTACGAATGGTCATGATCAGTGATAGAATATTTACCTCTTGTGACGATTGGAACCTTTGGTGCAGATCTCTTGTGACGATCAAAACCTTTGATGCAGATCCACGGAGCGATCACGAACGTTGAACGATGACATCGTCTCTACTCAGTCCACACGAACGGATTCCTTCAATCTCAGTGCTAGCTGGTACGAATGAAGGCTTTGAGTGAGAGAGAGAGAGAGAGAAACGAAATTGCAAGTCTGACAATGCTTCTACACAAGGGTTCTATTTATAGAACCACTTGTGTGGGCTGCAAGCTAAAAAGCCCACTCAAGTATATATGACCCATATCTTATAATATGCCAAAATCACTTAAGCGCGTGGTACCTTACCATATTTCATATTCTACTTAAGTACACCGTACCTTACGATGTTCTATAATTCACTTAAGGGCACCGTACATTACGGTATTCCTTAATTACTCTATCTCTCATCAATCTGTCCTTTGTGTGTGACCCTATAGGTTTTCGCGGCATTGACAATTATATTAAATCATGTATTTAACATAATAAATAGTGAGCGGTATCTAGCAACACATCACTGCTAACCAAGACACGAAAATGTTATGTGATCTGACAAATCCTTCTGTGATAATAATTATGTGCATAATTACCCTTTTGCCCTTATGTCTATATTGAGCACAAGGCATAAACCGTGTCATCCTTGTCCAGTTCAATATTGGGCTCATAGACATTTATCCTGTTATGTAGGATGGGCAAATTCCATCTAGGTCACTCATGTCCCTCAGCATGCTTCGTGGAGTACTCATCAACTGTCTTTATGGTTATCCAGTTACGGATAACGTTTGATCAGCAATAAAGCACTCGACTCTGCATCTAGGGTCCATAGTGGTTTCAGGTCGAAGAGTGGTATACACCATTATCACCATGAGAATAACTTATGACACTTTGATTAACATTCTATATAGGATTCTCATAGTGGGTCAATCCAGTATAAATATTACTCTTAATATTCATACCTATGTTTAAGACTTGATAACTCCTTATCCATGATCCATGAGCTGTGATCATCAATCTATATACATAATAGTCTTAATGCTTTAATGTTATCCCACTTCACAATAAAGCTCGACTACGGATACTTTAAGAATAGTGTCCTTATGTTTAATGTGATCTCATGATCAAGTCATACTTGATACATTAAACGGACTAGTTACTCTAGGAACTTTATTAAATAAACGTAATAAAGAAAAAGCCTTTTATTATTAATAAATAATTCGATACAAGTACCAAAAGTATTGGCCTCTAGGACTTACACCAACAGAAAGTTTTGGAGACAATGGAAGAAAAGAGAAGAAAAATTGAAGAAATGGTATTTATAGAGAAGGAGAAAAACCCTTCAGTTCTTGGGTCTGACAAATGGCACGAAGTGGGTTGGCATGTGTCATCTCCTGAGAGGAGGGATCAGAATGATCTAATACACTTAGCTTCGCCACCCAATGAAGGCGTAACTGTAACACCCCAAAATTTGCCCTCCTTATTCACGCATTCATTTTTAGGTCATTTAACATTAGATACATTGCATTTCATCATGTCAATCGGGATTAGCTCCAAGAAGCTTGAACATCATCCAGGACACTTTGTGGGTTCTATTTAGATGATCAGTCAACACAAGGGAAAGACTTGAGTTACTTCCAACAGGGGTCTATTCGTCAGTCAAAACGTTAATCTTGAAGGAGCAAAGGTTTGTTCATGAGCTGTCATGCTCGCTAGGCGAAGCCCACGTGTTATGCAAACAAAAAAAAAACAAAAAAAAACAAAAAACAAAAAAACAAAAAAAACAAAAAAAAAACAAAAAAAAACAAAAAACAAAACGAAAAAAAAACGAAAAACGAAAAATAAAAAAAAAACGGAAAATGAAAAAAAACGGAAAACGAAAAAAAAATTTTAAATAAATAAAAAATAAATAAATAAATAAAAGAAAAAGTCTCAGACTTGGACCTCTCTCAAAAGCCCACTAAGCTACCAGTATTAGGCTATAAATACTAGAGTTTTCATTGAAACAAAACCCTGGAAAAAACCTGGAGAGAAACCTAGACAGAGAGAGTGAGAATTAATCTGCAGCAACCTCCAGACAACTCTAAAAGGTTCATTCTGACTCACACACTTTCAGCTCAAGCAAACCCTAACATTGGTTTGCAAATCCAGCCGTGCCATTTGATTTCAACCGATCTCTCCAATCAGGTTTGCCCTTATTCCCATTACCTTTGTGCTTTGAAGTTGAATACTCTTAATGTTTGAGGTATGATGGATGAATTTCATTAGGTTTTTGCCCACGGGTTCATAATTATGTATGAATGTATAAATAATGCCTTGAATGCTTAATCGTTTAATTTCTGAAGTGTATGCCACAGGGTTTGAGGTTTCTGAAACCATACTGTTATCCATGAAAAATCCAAAACCCGCAGGCGCTCGCTAGCACCTTCGCTAGGCGAGCACGCAGCGACGCTTCGCCAAGCCTTCGCTAGGCGAGACAGTAGCGATCGCGACAGTAACATTTGCTTTTTTCTGTTTTGCTCTAATCTGACTTACGTTTGTCATAGCATGTTTTCTCCTAATCCTTATCGTGTTTCACTAACCCTTTTGTTGAGTTTTTGTGAAGACTCACATGACTTTTGCAGGGATAGCTCGCTGGATATTCCACTTTGCTTGTGGGATACCATTTGGGAGATTTTTTCTGATTGCCTTGTTCGCACGTTTACTTTATACATGTTTGTTTTGTATGTGTTCGTATCCCCACAGGTAGCACGGTTCCTTCGTCAAGGACTGCCGTTTTGCATGAGCATCCCTAACCCTACCAACTCAGTGATTTTTCTTCTCCTGAGAACACGTTAACTCCTTCTACTACAGGCGAGTAAGTCTCCAAAGGTCGAGCATCCGATAGATTGCGTAGTAACGTCGTTCGTCCAAAACCCAATCCATAACCCCGTAGTTAGCCGAAATACGACTTGCTCTGATTCTCATTCCAAGTGAGATACGTAGGCATAAGTCGCGATGTCTTAGAGAGCACAATTACCCTTAACCCCTAGGTAGCCGAGCTACGAAGACACTGATTCTCATATTCATATGAGATACGTATCCAGTGGATGCGACATCCGTGCGAGTCATTTTCTTTTGACCCCTTTTTTTTAGTAAATAACACATTAGATAAACCCACACCCTTTAGACAAGAACTACAAAAGTGGATCCCGTAGAGTACTACAGATGCGTAGGGGTGCTAATACCTTCCCTTCGCATAATCGACTCCCGAACCCAAGATTTGGTTGCGAGACCCTGTCTTGTCCTTTCCTTTTTCCAGGTTTACTTCGAGTGTTTCCTTTCCCTCCTTTGGGATAAATAACGCACGGTGGCGACTCTCCTGTCTTTCTTCGCCGGTATTTTTTTTTCGCATTCCATTTTTCAGGTTGCGACAGCTGGCGACTCTGCTGGGGACCCGGTTTCCCTAAGCGAGTCCCTCCTAGCTTTTGTAGGTTGTTTGTTTATTGGGTGTTTATTCTTTTGTACAGTTATTTATCTTTCAACATTTACCTGCTTTATTGCATTGTGTACATATGACTGCCGTATCTGTTGGTTCTGTTTGTGAGATGAGTTATATACCCGAACTCGAGTGCACTTAGGATAGGAGAATGGCATAATCTTGTTGACTTGTGTGGAGTTATTCCTTAGCAAGTTGACTTGCAAGCCCATTCACTTGGTGGAGGTCATGTTGGGATCAATAATGTCACACAAGTAAGTTGTGGTTAGACATTACTTTTTTCAATATAGACCTTAGAAGCCAAGGACCTTAGTTTACCAAACCCATCTTGGCCTATTCGTAGGACGTAGTGCGAAAGTCGTTCAAGTGTAAGATTTGATACGATTGTTATGCGATACTACACTCATAAGAGTCTCTCTTGAGAATATTTTTGGAATACGAGTAGTCGTTCCTCCCATAATATCCGAAAGATGGGATTATGACTATTGGAACCTTTTGTAGAACATGTTTGGCAGGTTTAAACCTTAGTACACTCCCTTTGGGTGGTTCTTAACCTAAACTCCATGCTCGTGACTTGCAACAAACCCTTGATTCATGGTCGATTCGTTCAGGTATCCTTAATATCAATGAAACTTGGGTGTTGATAAGGTGTAAACCATAATCCACCAAAATGGATGGTTGATATTAAGGATAACATGATCCATCCCATGACCTTTGTTTGGTGTGCTTTGCTTGATCCTCTTAATTTCTCTCCAGGCAGTGCAACCTGACAGATGTTCAAGCGGATCCAGCAATTCTGATTGACATGCCATTGCATTGCATAACATCATTCGCATATTTGCATCCAACATCTCATGCTTATTCATTTGCAGGGTATTCCCTTTTTAAGGGGGGGCCTTAAAATTGAATAAGCAGTGCATCGCATACCATGCATACTAACCCTTGTTTGTTTTGCAGGTGTCACCGCAGTGTCTAATGTTTGTTCCCTGTTTCAGGCAGTTATTGGTCCCAAGCGAGTTCACAGGTACCCGACAAAGGAAAATCGTCCACGACTAGCAATGGACCAGATACAAAAAGAACTGGCTGATATGCGTGAAAGGATGGATCAGTTCATGACATTGATGACTGGTATGGCAGAAGGCCAGGCGAAGCTGAAGGAATTGGTTGAGCAACCAAGGCCCGATCCAGAGGTGGAAATACCAAGTGCTGAGGGGAACCCTGGTAACCCTGGGAACACTGGAAATGCGGGTAACGCAAATGTTGATGGAAACCCGAGTAATGTTGACAACACGGGAAATGCTGGGAATGGTATTGGCGGAAGGTACAATGTGAATCAAGGGATTTGGATTAACGGGCGCCCCGTTACTGAAGATTGTCAGTATGATCAATTTTCTTTCCACGACGAGGCCCTCGAGACCACTCGCCGTATGGATGAGCTTGTTGAGAAGCTCAAATCTTTGGAGTCTCAAAATTCCTTAGGTTTTGATGTCACCAATCTTGGTCTGGTTTAGGGAGTAAGGATCCCTCACAAGTTCAAACCCCCTACTTTTGAGAAATACAACGGGGCTTCTTGCCCACACACTCATCTCCAATCTTATATGGGAAGGTTGAGAGCTCACACTGAAGATGAAAAGCTGTGGATGTACTATTTTGAAGACAGTTTAACTGGAGCTTCACGTGAATGGTATTCTCATTTGTCTCGTACTACCATCAAGAGCTGGAAAGACGTGGCAGAGGCTTTTGTCAAGCAATATCAATATAACTTGGACATGGCTCCAAATCGGACCTTGTTGCAAGGAATGTCTCAGACTGCCAAGGAAACCTTTAGAGAATATGCTCAGCATTGGAGACAGATTGCTGCATCCGTCCAACCCCCTATGTCTGAAAGGGAGATGGCGGACATGTTCATGAACACTCTTTAAGGCAATTATATCGAGAGATTGGTTGCTTGCCCGTCAATCAGCTTTGCAGAGATAGTGATTGCTGGAGAAAGGATCGAGAGTCTGTTGAAGATGGGCCGAATTCAAGACAACAGTGCTTCCAACTCATCAGTTCCCAAGAAACCGTTTGCTGGTAACGGTCAGCGAAGAAGAGAAGGTGAGACGAGCGTTGTATATGCCGGCAGAGGCAGGGGCAGAGGACGCCCTAATTATTATCAAGATCAAGTGGCCGCAGTCACTATTCCAACACCTGTTCCTCAACCATAGTATCATCCGCAACAGCAACCCAGGTACAACAATCAACAACAAGGAGGTAATCCGGGTCAGCAGAGACCCTATCAACAACGTCCAAGGCAGGCGGACCGGGTCATTGAGCCAATCCCAATGCCTTATTCTGTATTACTTCCCAAGCTGATTGACATGAATCTGGTTACGTTGAGAACTCTGGCCCCACCGGTCGATCCCAACAATCTGCCTAGAGGTTATGATATCAACGCCAGATGTGCTTTTCACTCCAACGCACCTGGCCATACTACATATAATTGCAAGGCTCTCCAGCTAAAGGTACAAGATTTGAGAGATGCCCAGGCCATCAATTTTTCTCCGGTGCCTAATGTTATCCAAAACCCGATGCCAGCTCACGGCGGGCAGAGGATAAATGTTGTTGATAGTGGGGAAACTTTGAATTTGGTTTCTGATGTGACTAAAGTGAAGACTTCGCTATCGGTGGTCAAAGACCGACTCTTGAAAGGACAAATTTTCCCGGGCTGTGGGGAAGAGTGCAGAAATTGTCAAGACGCCGAGAACGGATGTGATAGTTTGAGAAGGGGTATTCAGGAACTGATAGATGAAGGTTGTCTTCAGTTAGATCAGACTCGCCCAGTGAAGAATGATGTGTCGATAGTAACGTTTTATTTCACTCCTGAAGAAATATATGTTCCCGAGAGACCCGCTCCGATGACAATATATTTCCCAGAAAGTCCAGCACCAATTTACTCTGACAACCCTCAACCGACTTTGATTGGTCCGGTCACCATCACGGTACCAGGACCTATTCCGTATGAGAAAGACAGTGCTATCCCGTGGCACTATGAGGCTGATATCTACTGCCAGGGGCAGAAAGTTAACGAAGAAGACATTGACATTGGTAGCTCCGCTGTAGACAATGTTGGAGGAATTGATGGCTTCACTCGCAGTGGACGCCTATTTGCACCATCAACATTACGCACGAACGCTGAAGCTGAGGCAGCTTCCAAGGCTAAAGGAAAACAGGTATCCGCCGAAGAGGTTACTACCGAGGAAGCTCCTCCTAAGACCACATTCGAGAAGGAAGTGGATGCGTTTATGAGGATTATCAAGAAAAGTGACTACAAGGTAGTCGACCAGCTAAATCAGACACCCTCAAAGATCTCCATTCTCTCACTATTGATGTGCTCTGAGGCACACAGAGCAGCCTTGTTGAAAGTACTGAATATGGCTTATGTTCCCGCAGAGATAACTGTTGGCCAGCTGGAGTCGGTAGTTTCGAATGTACACACTAGCCATGCGCTAGGTTTCACCAATTATGACCTAACATCTGAGGGCAGGAATCACAACAAAGCCTTGCATATCACAATGGAATGCAAAGGGACGGTGCTTTCCCATGTTTTGGTTGATACAGGTTCTTCTCTGAATGTTCTTCCAAAGAAAGCCTTAACGAAGTTGGATTGCGATGACGCCACCCTGAGGCCGAGTAATTTAGTTGTAAGGGCTTTTGATGGCTCTAAGCGAGCTGTTTGTGGCGAAGTTTAGTTGCCAGTTAAGATTGGACCGCAGGTATTCAAGAGTACCTTTTATGTGATGGATATCCAGCCTGCCTATAGCTGTCTGCTAGGTCGCCCCTGGATTCATGATGCCGGTGCTGTTACTTCTACTCTCCACCAGAAGCTCAAATATGGACTAGAAGGTCAGATCGTCACCGTCTGTGGTGAAGAGGATATTTTTTTTAGCCACCTGTCTACATTTAAGTATATGGAGATGGATGGCGAGATGCATGAGATGCCGTGTCAGGGCCTCGAAGCCATAAACATCAGTGAGGTCGCGCCCGAAACTGTCTTTTCACATGAGTTTGAGAAGGTCGGAACTTCTATCTCTTCATACAAGCAAGCTGTTGAAGTGGTTAAGGCTGGTAATACCCAAGGTTGGGGCAAATTTGTGGAGCCAATCATAAAAGAAGACAAGTTTGGATTGGGGTATACTCCGGGGTCTCAGAAGAATGAAGCCGGTACTTTCTCCAGCGGGGGTTTGGTTTCTCCCCACACCGTCAATGCTGCAGATGAAGACAAGGCTGACAACGACTGTGACTTAGATAGCTGGATTCGCCCGTGTGTCCCAGGAGAAAAGCTCGACAATTGGTCGTCTGAAAAAGTCGTCCGGTTTACTCTACTGAAGGAGTAATTTTTATTGTTTTCCTTTTATCACATGCATAACAAAGTCTTACACTTTGACCAAGGTGTAATGACTCATCTGTAGGGCCATCCATTTAGTTACATTTCACAATTATTTTCATCATCAATAAAGGACAGCTTTTACAAACAATTTTGTGTTCTCTTTCTTTCAATTATTTTTACTTTTACAAAAACGACAATGTTTCTTTTTCATGTTTCTTTTTCGTTTTTATTTCCAAAAAACACCTCGTAAAACTGATCACCCGGATCTCACTGCTAACGACACTGCTATGGCCAAGTATGACTTCGACAATCCTATCTATCAAGCCGAAGAATGGGTTGAGGAAGATTGTGAATTGCCTGAGGAGTTAGCCAGGTTGTTGAAACAGGAGGACCGAGCTATCACACCTTATCAGGAGGTGGTTGAGACCATCAACATTGGTACCGAAGACGACAAGAAAGAGATCAAGATCGGGGCCAGTCTACAGGCCGAGAGGAAAAGACCGTTGATCATATACTTGACTGTGTTAGAAAGGTCAATGGGTTGAGTGCTCGGTCAGCATGACGAGTCAGGTCGAAAAGAGCATGCAATATACTACCTTAGCAAAAAGTTTACCGACTGTGAACAAAGATACTCACTGCTCGAGAAAACTTGTCGCGCTTTGGCATGGGCTGCTCACCGACTAAGACAGTATATGTTGACTCACACGACTCTATTGATATCAAAGATGGATCAAGTCAAGTATATTTTTGAAAAGCCAGCAGGGTTGCTAGGTGGCAAATGATGCTGACAGAGTATGACATCCAATACACTTCACAAAAAGCTATCAAAGGAAGTGTCTTGTCAGACTATCTTGCCGCGCAACCGATTGATGATTACCAACCTATGAGGTTCGACTTTCCTGATGAGGACATCATGTTTCTCAAATCGAAAGATTGCGAGGAACCACTCCCGGAGGAGGGGCCTGACCCTGAATCCAAATGGATTATGATGTTTGATGGGGCGGTCAACGTCAATGGTCGCAGAGTTGGTGCAATGTTGATCATACCGGAGGGGGTTCATATGCCATTTTGTGCCAGAATAACTTTTCCCTGCACCAACAATGAAGCCGGACGAAGAAGAATGGGTCCGTTCTCGATACAATCAGCTAAGCCTAGTTGAGGAAAAGAGACTAGCAGCTATATGACATGTGTCGCATACGCGAAAAACAACTGGCGGGAAAAGACACAGAGCCGCCACCGTGCGTTATTTATCCTAAAGGAGGGAAAGGAAACGCTCGAAGTAAACCTGAAAAAGGGAAAGGAATGGTCTTACGACCAGAGATTGCAAGGTACAGGAGTCGGTTACGCAAGGGGAAGGTATTAGCACCCCTCACGTCCGTCGTACTCGACGGGATCCACGCTTAAAAAGAATAGAAAAAGGTTGCTAAATAACTGCTCAAAGAATGCACACACACTGGAATAAAACACATGTGAAGGAAAACGGAGAAAGCGGACTCGGCAGGATGTCGCATCTTGGGCCTACGTAGTTTGTCGGAAACAAACATCAGAGTCGACGTAGTTCGGGGAAACGGGGAACGTGCTCGCTAGGATATCGCATCCTATGCATACGTATCTTCTCTAACCAGAGGAAGAATCAGAGCACTCGTAGCTCGGCTAACGCACGCCGAAACAAAACACTGAAAGGAGACGCTAAGACGTCAAACGAAACACACAACTGGAAACGGAATGCCAATAAATGGGCTTACATCCAACTCCAGACAAGCAAACGCAAACAGGAAACCAAATGCCAATAGATGGACTTACATCAGACTCCAAACGACAAAACACAAACGGGAAACCGAATGCCAACAGATGGACTTACATTAGCCTCCGGATAAACAAACACAAACAGGAAACGGAATGCCAATGGCTGGTCTTACATCCGACTCCTAACGAACACACACGAAAAGAGGAAGGGTCTCGATTGCAACTAGGGCAAGAGAAAAGGAAGGTCTCGATCGCAACGAGGGCGAGAGAAAAGAAGGATTAATGTTAGTCGTCAGTCAAACTCGACAAGACATCGCATCTCGTGCCTACGTTTCTCATCTGAACATGAGAATCAGAGTTGCCGTAGTTCGGCTAAACTATTTCTATTTGTTTTTGTGTTTTTTAGGTGAACAACGTCACTACGCAATCTACCAGATGCTCGACCTTGGGAGACTTACTCACCTGTAGTAGAAGGAGTTAACGTGTCCTTAAGAGAAGATAAAGTTTGTTTGTGTTTTAGGAATGCTCACGCAAGAAAGGAAGTCCTAGACGAAGGAACCGTGCTACCTTAATTGACATGCAAACGAGAGACTATGCGAAGTCTAGCAATCCTATGGGGATAGAATCACACCACACAAAAACATAACCTGAAGTAAACACACCAACAAGGGGGCTCAAACATCAAGGGTGAGGCTTTAGTCAAGGGGTCATGTCAACCTCGACAAACAAGCCGGGCTTTAGTCAAGGGGTCATATCAACCTCGACAAACAAGCCAACTGTAGGGGTATGTGAGGGCTCTTAACCACTGACATTGACCGTCAGGGTGAGCAGATGAAAGGTAATGAGGATAAGACCTCATAGCTCTTAACCCGGGCCTGGGTGAGCTTTAAATCAATGAAAACGTGGGGATCCAGAATGAGGGACCCTACTCCACTTGACTGACTCTATATACAAGGATCTTGGGTTAGGTTCAAGAGCCTCAGCACGTAGTGCGAGCATAATGAACGACACAACGATTAACAGGGGACTGACTGCTAGTCCCTTCTATCTGTCAATTGCCTTTTCACTTAGAAGGACTTAAGTGACAAGCCTCGACAAGGAGGTCTTTAGCACAGACATAAACAAACACAGTCATTGCCTCTTAAGGAGGACTTCAGCCAAATGCCTGCCAAAAGAAACGACAGGGCTTCCAGACTACATGGAGTTAGAGAATGATTACCTAGGTGGTATACCAACCACAAGCAAAGCAAAGCTCAAGCAATGAGCTAAAGCGGCTAATGTACCTGTAAGAAAGTCAAACAAGTCAATATTCACATTCAGACAAATCAAACAGACAGTCAACAGTGTTACAACCAATATGCACACAAGGCAAATCCTAAGTGGAAACAACTCAAGTGAGTTCATCACCAATGAACCTACAACACAACAAAGGTTAGTGGACAAAGAAAATTTGCATCTCAAGTCATAAGATTGCATCAACCACTAGAGCTAATAGCTTGAACCTGAAATACAAAGCTCAAAAGATGAGTACAAACCACTAGTACCAAGACTAGGGTCAAAGGCAAAGCAAAAAGTCAAAACAGCAGCCAATATTCAACATGAAGCACATTTATTCAAGTAAGAACATGTCCTAAAAAGGACCAGACTCAAATCCTAAGGCAAATCCATCTAATGATCATGCTAAGGCAAAGGCATACAATGGTGATCACAATTGGGCATACAAATGAGAAAATGCACATTAAATCAGAAACATATCCAATGATCATGAAATTTCTTATGTGACATCAACATGTTAAACACAAGCATGATGCAAAAAATTAGAATCAGAAAAGATCAAATGGCATGTCAATGAAAATGAACAAGATCAACATCACAATGTGTGACACACATTGTCACACCATACATTCATGTGCCTAAAACAGAAATGAAAAATGCTAAAAATGCCAAACAAAAGCTCAAACATCATGCAACATGTTAGGATTCAGCACATCAAATTTCATGGCAATTGGACCATTAATGAGCATTTCACAATCAATTGAATGAAGCATGGTAATTTTACATACATGTTCAAACATCAGTTCACATTCAAAAATCCAGAAATGATAAAATCACACAAATGACATCTAAAAATAATAGACATCAATATGAACATGTAGGAAAAAATTGCATTCAATTTGGATCAATATTCTATTTGTTATGATTTTTTTAATTAACATGGAATACAATGAATAACATGAAAATCAAATAGAAAATGATGTTTGAAGATAAAAATGGCAAATGCATAATGAGGAATCGAACACAGGTTCTTTAGGCTACAACCAGCGCTTAGGAAAAATTAATTACAATTTAACAAAACCTCATTAGCCAGGAATCGAACTGTGAGCATGGAGGTTACTAGCGCGTTTGAAAGTGGAACGCTGCGTTTTGGTTAAGTGGAGGAAAACAAATGAAAAATAAAACGTCCTGGCATGGGATCGAACCAAAGACATTGAGGATTCAGGCGCGCAAACCCTAAGGCGAACCAGATGACCGGAACAGTGCTTCCGGTCATCTTCTCCGATCAATTTTCCGGCGAGGAACAGTGCACATCATATTTTTTTTGCAGAATTTTACATATGATACATGGTTGGACTCGTCTCATCACTAGGAACATGAATCTATCGATTTCTAAGCCTAATTCTCAATAACCAATGTGAATCGAAGGAAAACAAAATCATGCATCAAACTTTAATTCCTCATAACTCAATCAATACTTCACCAAATTCAATGAAATTTGTATCAGAATGATCAGGGACAAAAACTCTACACGATTATGGCATTAAAATCAAGACTCATGAGGTTCGAAATCCAACCTTCTTGAAGAGCAATGGATGAAAACAGTGGATTCAAGCTCCCTCCAGCTCCAAATCTTCTCCTCCAACCTTGATATGAAGTCTGGTACACGAATTGATGCTTGAAATGACTTGGATCTAGCTCAAATTGCAATCTCCATGTTCATGTTCATATGCTTGATGTGCACGAATCTTGGCCAAAATCTTCAATCCAACACTCAATTCCTACTAAATGATGATCAAGGAACAAGATTATGCAATAAAATTCATGTGTTGTGTGAAGAATTTTCAAATTTGGATTGAGAGAAAAATTGGAGGGAAATGAGATTCTAGATCTAGAATGTGTAAGAATGAACAATTCTGTTATGATTAAGCCTTTATACCACATGCTAATTACTTTGCTAATGATAATTAGGCATGGCTAATGGAAATTTAATGAAAAAAGAGGTGTATGACCAAATTGCAAAATTCACCTTATGCATGGCAAAATGGACGTGAACAATACACATGCATGGCTCAAATGCTCTTAAAATCAACCAAGGAACACAATGGCAATGGAATTAAGTTCATGTGATGCACCAATTTTAAATTCTTCATTTTCCCTCCAAAAAGCACATGCATGGCCAAATGATCATGTGAGATTTTTTCATGCAATGCAATGATAGATTTGGAAGATATAGGTCATGAGAAGCAATATGCAAAAAGAGTGGCTTAAATTGGAGTTGTGGATCAAAAGTTATGGCACTTTGAAGTTTCATGCACACTTGGTGATCATTTGCTCATAATTTCTCAACCATTCATCAGATGCTCATGATCTTAGACTTTTTGGAAATGGGAGAGAAAGATCTTCAACTTTCATGTTGACCAAAATTTCATTTGAAGCTTCTTTGATGTTGGAAAGTCAAGTTGAATGTGGTCCAAAAACTTGCCATTTTTGGAAACTTGAAATTACAGGTCACTTTCCATTTTGGGAAACTTTTGATCTGACTTCAAAATCTTCAAGCTAGATGTTTGACATGATGAATAGGCCTCTTTTGGACATGAATGAAGTGTCTCAAACCATTTCTCCACCTCCTAGCCCTCAGTTGACTTTTATGGACGTCAGATGACCTGAAAATGTACTGATGACTTTGGGCCTCTAACACTTGGTAAAGTTGCTTCAAAATGAACCAAAGCTCATATAAGCTTCCTAGAATAATCATGCGCCCTTCATCTCAAGTAAAAACTTGCTCTTTTGCACTGAGGAATTCTCTTGATGCTAGTGCTAACTGCCAAGATGCAATGCAATACGAAATGATTTATGACCTAAAAAATGAAATGAATGAATGGGGGGTGCAAATTTGAGGTGCTACAGTTGCCCCTATTCAATAAACTGGGAACCTGAATGGATGAAAGCAATGGCTATCAGACCTTCAAGGTAAACAGGGATTGAATACCAAAAGAACCGTAAAATTTGCACTATCTGGGGGATGAATCGAAGAAACCACGACTTGATATACACTGATATCAAGGAAAGCGGGGCCATTTACCGATGGCGGCTTCAAAATAGTCGACTTGATATACAATGATATCAAGGAAAGCGGGGCCATTTACCGATGGCGGCTTCGACTGGGGAGGAAAATATGTTTACGACTGGAACAAGACCAGACGTTTACCGACGACTCTAATGGGGATTTTGATATTTATCAACGAAAAGATACATGACCAGACATTTACCGATGACTGGGAAGGAAGGATACATGACCAGACATTTACCGATGACTGGGAAGGAACTCGACATTTACCGACATCGAAAGATGATGTTTACCGACATCAAAGAAGGACGACCAGACATTTACCGATGACTGGGAAGGAACTCGACGTTTACCGACATCGAAAGATGATGTTTACCGTCATCAAAGAAGGGCGACCAGACATTTATCGATGACTGGGAAGGAACTCGACGTTTACCGACATCGAAAGATGATGTTTACCGACATCAAAGAAGGGCGACCAGACATTTACCGATGACTGGGAAGGAATTCGACATTTACCGACATCGAAAGATGACGACCAGACATTTACCGATGACTGGGAAAAAGGAATCACGACCAGACATTTACCGATGACTGGGAAAAAAGACATTTACCGATGACCGATGACTGGGAAAAAGGAATCACGACCAAACATTTTCCGATGACTGGGAAAAAGGAATCACGACCAGACATTTACCGATGACTGGGAAAAAGGAATCACGACCAGACATTTACCGATGACTGGGAAAAAGGAATCACGACCAGACATTTACCGATGACTGGGAAAAAGGAATCACGACCAGACATTTACCGATGAATGGGAATAGAGAAACCACGACCAGACGTCAACGGACGAATGGGAAGAGAAACCACGACCAGACGTCAACGGACGAATGGGAAGAGAAAAACTCGATGTTTACTGACATCGAAAGATGATGTCTACTGACACCAAAAGAAATGACCCACGCGGGGATCAACACGACACTCACCGGTATCGTAAGGATGACATCTATATATGTGAAACAAGGCAGACACTTGCCAGGGGCTACACTGGGGAGTCACACTTTCCTTTCACGGACGGGTGAGGAAATAAACCTCTCTGGGGATTGTCAATTCTGAATGCTGTCAAGAGCAACCGATGCAAACGTGCAATACGGATGTTGAGAAATGATCCGCCTTTGCTGGGGATATGATCCAATCCGGTTTAACACATGTATGCATATGTTTGAGTTTTCTGTGGCGTAATGCTCCATAACCATGGAAATGCTACGCGATTTGAGGATGCAAATGCAGATGATGATTATTATGTGCAAGATGCAAAGGGAGGGCAACTCCTGCTGGGAAAGCGAACCGTCACTTTGCTGAGCACCCGATTCTGATCCGATCTTCCACCTCTGTGGGGAGACACAACACTTTGGCTGCGGATACTTACTGATCTGACATTCTCGGAACGGCAGAGAAACCAACTCAACTAGGGAGTCATCTGTTGGGAAAACACCAACCTTCCAATCATGCTGGAGAAAAGCACTGCTGCCGGGGGAAAGGATAATCCTTACCGGGGACGACCTCCACTAAACCCGATCCGCTTGGGGATTCCGCTGGGGAAAACAAATAACGCCCACCTCTGTCGGGGAAGGGCAACCTTCAGACCTGCTGGGGAAAAACACTTTCAATCCTGCTAGGGATTACAGCGAACTCCAGACCTGGCTGGGGAACTGCAAACTCAACCCTGTTGGGGATTACAACACTTCAGACTTGGCTGCTGAGGGACAACCTACCCACAGACACCTCCGCTGGGGATATAACAACCTTCAGGCTCGCTGGGGAACTAACAGTCCTCAGACTTGCTGGGGAAAGGGCCACCTGCAGACCTGGCTGCTGAGGAAACACCGATCTCGAAACCGCTGGGGCGACAAGCCCTGAACTTGCTTTGGACAACCCAACTTCTCACACTACTGGACAGTGCTGAAACACCTTTGAACAAACTGTGGCTTATCTGTGTTAGCCAGCAATCAAAGATAGTAACCTGCAAAATAGCAAGACATACATGCCCCGGGGGATTGTATGGACGAAATACACTCAAGTGTACTCAACATTCAAAATGATTTTCAAATGTTTTATCTTTCTGCACGTTATTGTCTAGCCTTCATGTTTTTTAGATGCAATGTTTATCAAAAATTCGGACGTTTTTGCAAACAAAACAGTAAAATAAAAACAAGAGAGCAATTTGACTGAATAACGACTTTTATTGATTGAAAATGGCCTATAAAGGCAAAGTACATCAGGAAACAATTCCTAGGAAGAGGTAATTGCGCCAAAAAAGGAAATAAACTATCCTATTGGGAAAGTGAACACGGCATCCACTATTTTCCAATTTTGTTATGACTCACAGATCCTCAATTTTCTCCCAAATTCCTTGCTTTCTGAGAAGAACGATTGAATTGATCACATCCTTCGAGATGGTAGACACTGAAGCGTGATGAAGTACAGATAACTCAGAATGTAGTCTTCGCTTTAATCCCTCTTTTTCCTGGATCGCCTTTTTAGGTTTTCAATCCACCGGGATACCCATTTTTGCCTAAGTCGCCTTTTCAGGTTTTCGACTTACCGGGTGTACATTTTTCATTCTTTATCCCTAACTCTTTCCCGAACCTTTCCTTTTTTCTTTTTGGTTCGCCGGGATGCCCTTTTTTGCCTGGACTCTTTTGTTCTTTTCGTCCAGCGGGTCAATTTATGCGAAGTATTTTTTGACTACATCTGAGTTCATAGGGGACGGAAAATCTTCACCATCCATAGTTGTAAGCATCGGGGCTCCACCAGAAAAGACCTTCTTAACAACATATGGACCTTCATAATTCGGAGTCCACTTGCCCCTATTATCTGTACCGGGAGGAAGGATCCTCTTCAAAACCAAATCACCCGTCTGATAGCTTCGAGGATGCACTTTCTGATCAAAGGCCTTCTTTATCCTTCTCTGATACAACTGCCCATGGCACACGGCTGCCAATCACTTCTCATCGATAAGGCTCAACTCATTAAACCTTGTCCGAATCCATTCAGCTTCGTCTAGCTTGACATCCAACAGGACTCTCAAAGAAGGAATCTCCACTTCAACAGGTAGGACTGCTTCCATACCATACACAAGGGAGTAAGGGGTTGCCCTGGTCGAAGTACGTACTGAGGTACGATACCCATGCAAAGCGAAAGGCAACATCTCATGCCAATCCTTGTACGTAACGACCATCTTTTGCACAATCTTCTTGATGTTCTTGTTTGCCGTCTCTACAACACCATTCATCTTTGGTCTGTAAGGAGAAGAATTGTGGTGTTCAATCTTGAAATCTCTGCAAAGCTCCTTCATCATCTTGTTATTGAGATTCGAACCATTATCAATGATGATTCTCTCAGGAATCCCATAACGACAGATAATTTCCTTCTTAAGGAATCGGGCAACCACTTGCTTGGTAACATTGGCTTATGAAGCTGCTTCCACCCACTTGGTGAAGTAATCAATTGCAACCAGGATGAAGCGATGTCCATTAGAAGCAGTGGGTTCAATCTTCCCAATCATATCGATGCCCCACATTGCGAATGGCCAAGGAGAATTCATGACATTCAGAGGGTTTGGTGGTACATGCACTTTATCTGCATAGATCTGACATTTGTGGCACTTCCGAGCGTATTTGAAACAATCGGATTCCATGGTTATCCAATAATAGCCGGCTCTCAACAATTTCTTGGACATTGCATGACCACCAGTATGGGTACCGAAAGATCCCTCGTGTACTTCTTGCATTAACATGTCTGCTTCGTGTCTATCCACGCATCTGAGCGGAACCATGTCAAAGTTCCTCTTGTACAACACATCATCCTGATTCAAATAAAAGCTTCCAGCTAGCCTTCTTAGAGTCTTCTTGTCATTCTTTGACGCTCCTTCAGGATACTCCTGGCTTTTGAGGAAATTCTTAATATCAAAGAACCACGGCTTCTCATCGACAACAGACTCGGCTGCAAACACATACGCAGGCCTCTCGAGTCGATTCACAGCAATGTGTGGCACATGATTCTGCCAATGAACTTTGATCATGGAGGACAATGTGGCTAAGGCGTCAGCCATCTGATTTTCATCTCGGGGTACATGATACAACTTCAGTATGTTGAAAAAAAGTCAGGATCCTTCTGGTGTAATCTCTATAAGGAATCAAATGCGGCTGGTGAGTATTCCTGTCTCCATTGACTTGGTTAATCACTAGAGCGGAATCTCCATAGATATCCAGAGTTTTGACCCTTAGATCGATGGCTTCCTTAATCCCCATGATACAAGCCTCGTACTCAGCTTCATTGTTGGTCACTTCAAAAGTCAATCTGGCAGAAAAAGGTAAGTGTGCACCTTTAGGATTGATGAGTACTGCCCCAACACCGTTTCCATTCACATTAACCGCCCCATCAAACATCAGGGTCCACTTGTCATCCGGATCCGGTCCTTCCTCGACAAGAGGCTCTTCACAGTCTTTCATTTTTAAGTACATGATGTCTTCATCAGGGAATTCAAACATCATCGGCTGATAATCATCATTTGGTTGCTCGGCAAGGTAATCAGACAGAATACTACCTTTGATGGCCTTTTGTGACGTGTACTGGATATCATACTCTGTTAAAATCATCTGCCAACGAGCCACTCGTCCGGTGAGAGTCGGCTTTTCAAAGATGTACTTTACTGGGTCCATCTTGGAAATCAACAAGGTAGGATGGTTCAACATATACTGTCTCAGTCGGCGAGCAGCCCATGCCAAAGCGCAACAAGTTTTCTCGAGCAGTGAATATCTTGTTTCACAATCGGTAAACTTTTTGCTAAGATAGTATATTGCATGCTCTTTTCGACCAGACTCGTCATGCTGTCCCAATACACACCCCATCGAATTCTCTGTTATTGAAAGGTACATTATCAGAGGCCTCCCCGAAACTGGAGGTATAAGGATTGGAGGTTTCTACAAATATTCTTTTATCTTATCAAAAGCTTTTTGACAGTCATCATTCCACCTGATTGCTTGATCTTTTCTTAGCAATTTGAATATCGGTTCGCACGTGGCAGTTAGGTGAGATACGGACCGTGCAATGTAGTTCAACCTCCCTAAAAACCCACGAACCTGCTTCTCAGTTCTTAGTTCAGGCATTTCTTAAATAGCTTTTACTTTCACTGGATCAACCTCAATTCCTTTCTCACTGACAATGAAGCCTAACAGCTTCCCGGATCTCACTCCAAACGTACACTTGTTTGGATTCAGCCTCAGTTTGAACTTTCTCAGTCTTTCAAACAACTTCTGCAAGTTCACCAAGTGCTCCTCTTCTGTCTGAGACTTCGCAATCATATCATCCACGTACACTTCAATTTCTGTGTGCATCATGTCATGAAAGAGAGTCGTCATAGCCCTTTGATAGGTAGCACCAGCATTCTTCAGCCCAAATGGCATCACCTTATAGCAGAACGTGCCCCAAGGTGTAATGAATGTCGTCTTTTCCATGTCTTCTGGCGCCATCTTGATCTAATTATAGCCATATAATCCATCCATGAAAGAGAAAACCGAGGATTGAGCAGTGTTATCAACCAATACATCAATGTGAGGTAATGGGAAATCATCCTTCGGACTGACTCTGTTTAAATCTCGGTAATCGACACACATCCTGACTTTACCATCCTTCTTCGGCATGGGTACGATGTTGGCCACCCACGGGGGATAACTGGTAACTGCCAGAAAACCCGCATCCAACTGCTTCTGAACTTCCTCTTTGATCTTGACAGCCATATCAGGACTAGTTCTGCGAAGCTTCTGCTTTACCGAAGGACAATCTTCTTTGAGAGGTAGCCTGTGTACCACAATATCTGTATCCAACCCAAGCATATCTTGATACGACCATGCAAATATCTCTACATATTCTCGCAGCATTTCAATCAGCCCTCTCTTGACATTTTCCTTTAAAGCAGCCCCGATCTTGATCTCTCTCTTGGCGTCCTCAGTACCAAGGTTAATAACTTCCAACTCTTCCTGATGAGGTTGGATGACCCTTTCCTCCTGCTTCAATAATCTGACCAATTCTTTGGGGAGTTCACAGTCTTCTTCACGCTCCTCTTCGGCTTGGTAAATGGGATTATCGAAATCATACTGAGCCATAACAGAACTGTTTTTAGTGGATTCCGCAAGATCGATTCTGCATGAACGATGTTTAATGCTTTGTTTTAGAAAAGAGTTCAAGAAAGTCACAAAAACAAAAAACATTGCCATTTTTATTGTTTTGAAAATGAAAATAAAAAACAGAAAGACAGTGAGCACAAATTTGTTTGCAAAATGTCCTTTATTAATGATAATCATTGACAATTCAAACATGATGTGGCCCTACAATGAACCACTACGCCCCGGGCAGAGCGTAGGATTTCTGTGCAAAATGAAAAACAAAAGAAAATTACTCTGTCTGAAGAGTAACTTGGACTATTTCTTCGGCTGTCCAATTGTTGACCATCTCCCCTGGAGCACACAGGCGCACCCAATTGTCCATATCGCAATCACTGTCATCGTCTTCACTGCCTGCTGCAAAGACATCACCATGATTCATCAATCCAGCGCTGGTGAAGGTACACAGCCCTTTCTGAACACCCTGCTCTGCCTGAAGGGGCTGATAACCAATGCCAAATTTGTCTTCTTTGACGGGCATGTCAACCATCTTGCCCTAGCCTTCTGCGTTACCAGAGTTAACGACCTCCAAGGCTTGCTTGTATGACGCAATTGAGGCGCTTGGCTTCTTCTGTTCAACAAAAGCCACCTTCTCAATATCAATGGTCTCGAAAGCTTGGCACAGAGTTTCATGAATTTCTCCATCCATCTCCACATACTTGAAAGAGGATAAATGGCTCACAAGAATGTCCTCTTCGCCACACACAATCATAACCTGACCATTCCACACATACTTCAGCTTTTGATGGAGACTTTACGAAACTGCTCCAGCCCCATGTATCCAGGGACGCCCCAACAGACAACTATATGCTGGTTGAATATCCATCACATAGAAGATAATATCAAACACTTTTGGGCCGATCTTTACAGGCAACGTGACTTCGCCGAAAACAGATCGTTTGGATCCATCGAAAGCACGGACCACAAGATCACTTGGGGTGAGGACAACCCCTTCAACATCAAGCTTAATCAGAGCCTTCTTGGGCAACACGTTCAAAGAAGAGCCAGTATCAACCAACACATGCGACAACACTGCGTCTTTGCACTCCATAGTGATATGTAGGGCTCTGTTGTGAGTGCGACCCTCAAGTGTCAGATCCAGATCTGTGAACCCCAAACCATGTCTCGTACTTACATTTGCAATAACACCCTCGAGCTGGTTGACCGAAATCTCTTGAGGCACGTAAGCCAAATTCAACATTTTCAGCAAGGCGTTACGGTGTGCCTCATAACACAACAACAGAGAAAGAATAGAGATTTTCGACGGTGTCTGGTTTAGTTGATCCACAATCTTATAATCACTTTTCTTGATGATTTTCATGAACTCCTCTACATCTTTCTCAAAAGAACCCTCAGACACTTCCTTCTGCACTGGTTCTTCCTCAACCGCAGCTCGCTTCCCTTTTGCTTTCGCAAGAGCCTCAGCACTGCTATCCCTTAGAGTTTGTGGTGCAAATAAACGACCGCTTCTTGTAAACCCTCCGGGTCCTCCCACATTATCCACAGCCGGACCAACAGTTACGGGAGTTTTACTTGGCAAACCAATGGTCACTGGAGCCTGATTTACCGGTCTGATCTGATTCTCTGACCTTTTGTTACTGCGGAAAGCATTGCCATACTTCCAAGGAACTGCTATACTATTCTCAACAAGTCTTCCACCGGAAGCAACGATGGTGGTAGGAGTACCAACAGTCCCTGGTGCAGATATGGTCACAGGAGTACCAATAGTTACGGGTGCATTAACAGTTCTTGGAGCACGTCCAGGACCCTCGGACGGTTTGAAGTAAATGGTGACAGTTGATACCACTCCACGATCTTTCACCACCCGACCAAACTGTAAGCAACCCTCATCCATCAAACTCTGGATACCTCTTCTCAACTTCCCACAACCGTTCTCGTGATCGTCACAATCTGAACAACTTTCATCACAGCCCGGGAACACTCCCCCTTTCAGCAGACGTTCTTTTACCACAAACAACGAAGTCTGAACATCGTCAACATTGACTACCAAGTCCAAAGCCTCCTCATCTACCACATTGTTCACCCTAGGCCCGCCATGCTGAGGCATAAGATTATTCACAACATTCGGAACAGGAGTAAAGTTGATTGCTTTAGCATCGATCAAATCCTGAACCTTATGGTGAAAAGCCCGACAGTTCTCAATGTGATGCCCCGGTGCACCAGAATGAAAATCACAACGGACGCTAGCATCACACCCAGCCGGTATCTTCGTTAACGGAGCCATGGTGCGAAGCTCTACAAACTTCAACCTGAGCAGTTCAGGTAGCAACTCAGCATAGGTCATCGGTAATGGATCAAAACAACGATCCGGCATTCTCTGTCTTGGTTGAAATGGGCATTGTTGTTGTTGTTGTTGTGGTTGTCCTCTTGGTTGTTGTTGTTGTTGAGGTGCTGGAATAGTCACAGCAGCAACCTGACGATATTGTTGTCCTCTGTTTGTATTTCTCCGACTGTGCACAGCATTTGTTTCACCCTCTCTCCTTCTGGGTGCCCCAGAAAATGGCTTCTTAGAACTCGAAGATGAAGAACCCGGGTCTTGAATCTTTCCGGCTTTGATAAGACTCTCAGTCCTTTCTTCGCAGATAACAACATCAGAAAAGCTACCAAACGGGAAACTTCCCATACGGTCCATAAACACACCCTGCAGGGTCCCGATGAACATGTCGGTCAGTTCTCTCTCCAACATCGGAGGTTGCACCCTTGCAGCTAATTTGCGCCACCTTTGGGCATACTCTTTGAAGCTCTCACCATTCTTCTGAAACAAACTCTGCAGTTGAGTTCTGTTCGGAGCCATGTCCATGTTGTGCTTATATTGTCTCAGAAAGGCTTCACCGAAATCCCTCCAGCTTCTAACAGACTCTCTCTTCAAATCCATGTACCAGTCCAAAGACGCTCCAAACAAGTTGTCTTGGAAAAAGTATATCCACATCTTCTCATCATCAGTGTATGCGGATATCTTTCTGTAATAAGCCTGCACATGAGTACGAGGACAAGAAGTACCATTGTATTTATCAAAGGATGGTGCTTTGAATTTGTAAGGGATCCTCAGTCAATCAACCAAACCCATATTCGTAACATCAAACCCCAGAGAGTTCTGACACTCCATGGCATAGATCTTCTCAGCAAGGGCATCAACTTTTCTATCCCTCTCTTCCGTCCTTCCCACTTCATCATCATCACTGAGGAGAGTGAACATATCCTCTTGTCTATCAACCAACGGAGCAGGATGGCGAGCTGGAGCACGGGCCGCTCGAACATTAACAGTCTCTGGAGCGATAGGTTGTCCGTTGATTCTGATACCCCTCAATTCATCACCCACAGCATAGTTATTGACGGGAATGGTGGCAGCAACGTTGTCATTAACAGGTTCCACTTCCGGCGAATTCCGACTGACATGTGGAATCACAGCTTCTTGTCTCTGGGCCAAGGCTCGAAGCTCCTCTTGCCCTTGCACAACCCCTTGCATCATATTCATGAATTGGGCCATGTTAGCCCTCATCTCTGCCAATTCGGCCTGAACTTGATCCATGCTTCTCTGTTGATTCAGTCTTGTCGCGTACCGGTGCGGACGACGATCAGTAATCCTGCCTAAAATAGGAACCAGAATGAGAAACCTCTTCAAGAACACCTGTAATGCAAGAATGATATGTGTATGATGCGAATGTTGCTTTATCATGAATGATCCTGAAAAAGGATATGCATATGCGGGTTAACTCTTTTCCTTTTTTATGCATTGTTTTTTTTTGAAAATAAACATGCTATGATGCATAATGATGAAGCCATGGCAGGTTGGCTGAGTATCACAAGGCGTAGGATCAGAACTTCAGCATCAGAACCCACGGTCACCAACAGAGCAAGTCATCGTCTGAACAAGTACCAACAGATTAAACCCGGGGATCCGAAATAAACGGAACCCGCTGATAAATACCAAGGACAAACCTCCGGCGTCCAGAAATAAAGATCCATAAATCCGACTGAAACAATAGTCACCATCACAGAATCACTGACGGAACCTGTACTGTAGGAATCAAACCCTCCTCTCACAGGTGAATTCTAATAAGGTCATCCTAAGGCGGATAATGGTCTCGACAATCGGGCAAGATACTCAATGGGTTTGCCCTTTCGGGTGTGCCGTTGCAGCTCTCATAAGATCATCTAAACCAAAGATACGGGAAAGAACGGTCACCGAAGTTAACAGCTCAAAAGAGGTAACCCAACCAAAGTGGATACTCCACAATGGAAGAGTTCTCTCCAAAGAGCCTCGTCCGGCTTGTGGTGTGTCACGTCGCCAAAACATGTTGACCTAACATGAGAGGCAACATGAGACCATGCTAATCCTAGGTGTGTACTCGGGCCTGGGTTTTAGCCCCACTCAGAACACCCACCCCAAATCAGAGGAACCAACCTGTACAGAATCCAGCACAGTAATAATATGATGCATGCAAACATATATGAAAATATATACACAGTATATTAATCATAAATGCCATAAATAAAGCAGTAAAAGCAACCAAAACTATCCTAAAGAGCGCTAGGATTGACTCGCTTAGGGAAGATGGACCAGCAAGAGGTCAACTTCTTTTAGTGATCCCCAGCAGAGTCGCCAGCTGTCGCATACGCGAAAAACAACCGGCGGGAAAAGACACAGAGCCGCCACCGTGCGTTATTTATCCCAAAGGAGGGAAAGGAAACATTCGAAGTAAACCTGAAAAAGGGAAAGGAATGGTCTTACGACCAGAGATTGCAAGGTACGGGAGTCGGTTACGCAAGGGGAAGGTATTAGCACCCCTCACGTCCGTCGTACTCTACGGGATCCACGCTCAAAAAGAATAGAAAAAGGTTGCTAAATAACTGCTCAAAGAATGCACACACACTGGAATAAAACACAGGTGAAGGAAAATGGAGAAAGCGGACTCGGCAGGATGTCGCATCCTGGGCCTACGTAGTTTGTCAGAAACAAACATCAGAGTCGACGTAGTTCGGGGAAACGGGGAACGTGCTCGCTAGGATATCGCATCCTATGCATATGTATCTTCTCTAACCAGAGGAAGAATCAGAGCACTCGTAGCTCGGCTAACGCACGCCGAAACAAAACACTGAAAGGAGATGCTAAGACGTCAAACGAAACACACAACTGGAAACGGAATGCCAATAAATGGGCTTACATCCAACTCCAGACAAGCAAACGCAAACAGGAAACCAAATGCCAATAGATGGACTTACATCAGACTCCAAACGACAAAACACAAACGGGAAACCGAATGCCAACAGATGGACTTACATCAGCCTCCGGACAAACAAACACAAACAGGAAACGGAATGCCAATGGATGGTCTTACATCCGACTCCTAACGAACACACACGAAAAGAGGAAGGGTCTCGATTGCAACTAGGGCAAGAGAAAAGGAAGGTCTCGATCGCAACGAGGGCGAGAGAAAAGAAGGATTAATGTTAGTCGTCAGTAAAACTCGACAAGACATCGCATATCGTGCCTACGTATCTCATATGAACATGAGAATCAGAGTTGCCGTAGTTCGGCTAAACTATTTCTATTTGTTTTTGTGTTTTTTAGGTGAACAACGTCACTACGCAATCTACCGGATGCTCGACCTTGGGAGACTTACTCACCTGTAGTAGAAGGAGTTAACGTGTCCTTAAGAGAAGATAAAGTTTGTTTGTGTTTTAGGAATGCTCACGCAAGAAAGGAAGTCCTAGACGAAGGAACCGTGCTACCTTAATTGACATGCAAACGAGAGACTATGCGAAGTCTAGCAATCCTATGGGGATAGAATCACACCATACAAAAACATAACCTGAAGTAAACACACCAACAAGGGGGCTCAAACATCAAGGGTGAGGCTTTAGTCAAGGGGTCATGTCAACCTCGACAAACAAGCCGGGCTTTAGTCAAGGGTCATATCAACCTCGACAAACAAGCCAACTGTAGGGGTATGTGAGGGCTCTTAACCACTGACATTGACCGTCAGGGTGAGCAGATGAAAGGTAATGAGGATAAGACCTCATAGCTCTTAACCCGGGCCTGGGTGAGCTTCAAATCAATGAAAACATGGGGATTCAGAATGAGGGACCCTACTCCACTTGACTGACTCTATATACAAGGATCTTGGGTTAGGTTCAAGAGCCTTAGCACGTAGTGCGAGCATAATGAACGACACAACGATTAACAGGGGACTGACTGCTAGTCCCTTCTATCTGTCAATTGCCTCTTCACTTAGAAGGACTTAAGTGACATGCCTCGACAAGGAGGTCTTTAGCACAGACATAAACAAACACAGTCATTGCCTCTTAAGGAGGACTTCAGCCAAATGCCTGCCAAAAGAAACGACAGGGCTTCCAGACTACATAGAGTTAGAGAATGATTACCTAGGTGGTATACCAACCACAAGCAAAGCAAAGCTCAAGCAATGAGCTAAAGCGGCTAATGTACCTGTAAGAAAGTCAAACAAGTCAATATTCACATTCAGATAAATCAAACAGACAGTCAACAGTGTTACAACCAATATGCACACAAGGCAAATCCTAAGTGGAAACAAATCAAGTGAGTTCATCACCAATGAACCTACAACACAACAAAGGTTAGTGGACAAAGCAAATTTGCATCTCAAGTCATAAGATTGCATCAACCACTAGAGCTAATAGCTTGAACCTGAAATACAAAGCTCAAAAGATGAGTACAAACCACTAGTACCAAGACTAGGGTCAAAGGCAAAGCAAAAAGTCAAAACAGCAGCCAATATTCAACATGAAGCACATTTATTCAAGTAAGAACATGTCCTAAAAAGGACCAGACTCAAATCCTAAGGCAAATCCATCTAATGATCATGCTAAGGCAAAGGCATACAATGGTGATCACAATTGGGCATACAAATGAGAAAATGCACATTAAATCAGAAACATATCCAATGATCATGAAATTTCTTATGTGACATCAACATGTTAAACACAAGCATGATGCAAAAAATTAGAATCAGAAAAGATCAAATGGCATGTCAATGAAAATGAACAAGATCAACATCACAATGTGTGACACACATTGTCACACCATACATTCATGTGCCTAAAACAGAAATGAAAAATGCTAAAAATGCCAAACAAAAGCTCAAACATCATGCAACATGTTAGGATTCAGCACATCAAATTTCATGGCAATTGGACCATTAATGAGCATTTCACAATCAATTGAATGAAGCATGGTAATTTTGCATACATGTTCAAACATCAGTTCACATTCAAAAATCCAGAAATGATAAAATCACACAAATGACATCTAAAAATAATAGACATCAATATGAACATGTAGGAAAAAATTGCATTCAATTTGGATCAATATTCTATTTGTTATGATTTTTTTAATTAACATGGAATACAATGAATAACATGAAAATCAAATAGAAAATGATGTTTGAAGATAAAAATGGCAAATGCATAATGAGGAATCGAACACAGGTTCTTTAGGCTACAACCAGCGCTTAGGAAAAATTAATTACAATTTAACAAAACCTCATTAGCCAGGAATCGAACTGTGAGCATGGAGGTTACCAGCGCGTTTGAAAGTGGAACGCTGCGTTTTGGTTAAGTGGAGGAAAACAAATGAAAAGTAAAACGTCCTGGCATGGGATCGAACCAAAGACATTGAGGATTCAGGCGCGCAAACCCTAAGACGAACCAGATGACCGGAACAGTGCTTCCGGTCATCTTCTCCGATCAATTTTCCGGCGAGGAACAGTGCACATCATATTTTTTTTGCAGAATTTTACATATGATACATGGTTGGACTCGTCTCATCACTAGGAACATGAATCTATCGATTTCTAAGCCTAATTCTCAATAACCAATGTGAATCGAAGGAAAACAAAATCATGCATCAAACTTTAATTCCTCATAACTCAATCAATACTTCACCAAATTCAATGAAATTTGTATCAGAATGATCAGGGACAAAAACTCTACACGATTATGGCAATAAAATCAAGACTCATGAGGTTCGAAATCCAACCTTCTTGAAGAGCAATGGATGAAAATAGTGGATTCAAGCTCCCTCCAGCTCCAAATCTTCTCCTCCAACCTTGATATGAAGTCTGGTACACGAATTGATGCTTGAAATGACTTGGATCTAGCTCAAATTGCAATCTCCATGTTCATGTTCATATGCTTGATGTGCACGAATCTTGGCCAAAATCTTCAATCCAACACTCAATTCCTACTAAATGATGATCAAGGAACAAGATTATGCAATAAAATTCATGTGTTGTGTGAAGAATTTTCAAATTTGGATTGAGAGAAAAATTGGAGGGAAATGAGATTCTAGATCTAGAATGTGTAAGAATGAACAATTCTGTTATGATTAAGCCTTTATACCACATGCTAATTACTTTGCTAATGATAATTAGGCATGGCTAATGGAAATTTAATGAAAAAAGAGGTGTATGACCAAATTGCAAAATTCACCTTATGCATGGCAAAATGGGCGTGAACAATACACATGCATGGCTCAAATGCTCTTAAAATCAACCAAGGAACACAATGGCAATGGAATTAAGTTCATGTGATGCACCAATTTTAAATTCTTCATTTTCCCTCCAAAAAGCACATGCATGGCCAAATGATCATGTGAGATTTTTTCATGCAATGCAATGATAGATTTGGAAGATATAGGTCATGAGAAGCAATATGCAAAAAGAGTGGCTTAAATTGGAGTTGTGGATCAAAAGTTATGGCACTTTGAAGTTTCATGCACACTTGGTGATCATTTGCTCATAATTTCTCAACCATTCATCAGATGCTCATGATCTTGGACTTTTTGGAAATGGGAGAGAAAGATCTTCAACTTTCATGTTGACCAAAATTTCATTTGAAGCTTCTTTGATGTTGGAAAGTCAAGTTGAATGTGGTCCAAAAACTTGCCATTTTTGGAAACTTGAAATTACAGGTCACTTTCCATTTTGGGAAACTTTTGATCTGACTTCAAAATCTTCAAGCTAGATGTTTGACATGATGAATAGGCCTCTTTTGGACATGAATGAAGTGTCTCAAACCATTTCTCCACCTCCTAGACCTTAGTTGACTTTCAGTTGACTTTTATGGGCCTCAGATGACCTGAAAATGTACTGATGACTTTGGGCCTCTAACACTTGGTAAAGTTGCTTCAAAATGAACCAAAGCTCATATAAGCTTCCTAGAATAATCATGCGCCCTTCATCTCAAGGAAAAACTTGCTCTTTTGCACTGAGGAATTCTCTTGATGCCAGTGCTAACTGCCAAGATGCAATGCAATATGAAATTATTTATGACCTAAAAAATGAAATGAATGAATGGGGGGTGCAAATTTGAGGTGCTACACCATGGCCAGCTATATCAGAGATGGACGAAGAGAGCGTTTGATCAGAAAGTGCGCCCTCGGGAGTATCGAGCCGGTGAATTGGTACTCAAAAGAATTCTTCCTCCCAACACAGATCACAGGGGCAAATGGACACCGAACAACGAGGGTCCATACGTGGTTAAAAGAGTTTGCTCTGGCGGAGCTCTCATGCTAACAACCACGGATGGTGAAGACTTCCTGTCCCCTGTCAACTCAGACGTAGTTAAAAATTACTTCGCATAAAATAGACCCGTTGGACAGTAAAAAGAATAGTCTAGGCAAAAAAGGGGCATCCCGATGAACCAAAAAAGAATGAAGAGGTTCGGGCAAAAATTAGGGATATAAAAATATAAAAAAATGTACACCCGGTGAGTCGAAAACCCGAAAGGGTGGCTCAGGCAAAAAAGGGTATCCCGGTGGATTGAAAACCCAAAAGGGCGGTCCATGCAAAAGTTAGGGAATAAGCGAATAACTGCGATCTGAGTTCATCCGTGTTATATCACCGTTTCATTCAATCCGGCAATCTTCGAAGGTAAAAGATCGACTAATCATCCACTTCAGAAAGCAAGATGAGCAGAGTGTCTTGAGGACGTACGAGCCATAGTAGAGTCGAAACTCGGTGGGACCCCGTTTCCACATTGCCATTAGGATAGTTTCTCTTGTTCAATTTATAGCGATCGCCTCTTTCCAGGGATCAGCTCCCTGATGTACTCGCCTATTCCTGGCACAAATTTTTCAACCAACAAAAGTCGAATAATTCAGTTAAAAAGCCTCTTTACTTTTCATTTATCAGTTTGTTTGCAAAAGATGTCTGAATTCTTGAGGAAACATATTGCATCTGAATGTAATGGTGGCTTTTGCAGATGACTTGCGCAGGAAAACAGTCAAAATTGCTTTGAATGTGTTTAATCCCGAACGGTGAATTCAAACCGAGTAATTCCCCGGGGCATACGTGTATTTATTGGTTACAGGTCACAGGAACCGGATGTCAAGTCATGAATCCTCACCCCCAAGCGGTTGACAAAGCTTCTCCTCTACAGAGCAGGTTCCCAGTAGAGTTGACAGTATCCAGACTGTATATCCCCAGTAGAGTTGACAGTATCCAGACTGTATATCCCCAGTGGAGTCGACAGTGCCAGACTGTATCTTCCCAGCAACAGCGGAGTAGTCGCATACCCAACAGACAAGAGGGTGGTGTTCCCAGTGTTCATCTCGTCCCCAGCAGATTATTTTTTTAATATATTTGTTTTAATCCCCAGCCTGAGGACGATTATCAAGTTCATATCCCCAGCAAAGGTCGATTCCTACGACATTTCCCCAGGAAGTGCTTTTCTCACAGACTCTCCTCGCAGAGCCTCGCCAAGAAAAGTTTCCATAGTTGATACTTCCCCAACAAGGTCAACTTTTCAAAAAAGGCCGATTTATTTTCGGTGGCTCCCCGATCCCGGCAGACGGATCGTTCCCCACATAGCATTCAAGGATTGATACAGCGATCCGCTTCCTGCCAGAGTTGCTTCCCCAAGCAGATTTCTTTTTTCTTTTGCACCATGCATAACATTTGCATTTGCATTTGCATGCATATTAAATATACACATAAGCTGATAAACAGGTTCTTCAAAGCAGACTGAAAAATTACTTTACAACCAAAGTCATGAGATTCGGCCAGAGGATCAAGTGTGTGTGTGACCTAGCATGAGGGTCATTTCGAAGATTCAGCCTGAGAATCGTTTTCCAGAGATCCAGCCTGAGGGTCATTTCGAAGATTCAGCCAGAGAGTCGACTACGAGCGTTATTTCCCCAGCAAGCCAGCTGGAGGAATAGATTGACAACTCAACAGAAAATCAACCTACAAGAGGATCCAGCCCGTGGATCGCATTTAAAAAACAAAGTCTAATCGAAGAGTCGTTATAACATGTTCTAGCCTGAAGAATATGTACGAAGCCCAAAAGTGGGATATTCTCGAAGCTGCGTATCTAACATGAAGACTGTAGATTTCGAAAGAGGGTCAACCAGCGCATGCCCCAGATGCAAGATCCTGATGATGGGAATTTATCATCAAAACAATCCAGATCTAGCCAAAAGATCAAAGTCAGGTTTAGCCCGAAGACCGAAAAATAGATAGATTCAGCCAGAGAATAAAAGAAAATAGATTCTGCCAGAGAATCGAAACAATTCAGATCTAGCCAGAAGATCGAAATAGATTCAGCCAGAGAATCGAAACAATTCAGATCTAGCCAGAAGATCGAAGAAGATCTAGCCAGAAGACCGAAGTCAGGTCTAGCCCGAAGACCGGAAATAGATTCAGCCAGAGAATCGAAACAATTCAGATCTAGCTAGAAGATCGAAGTAGATTCAGCCAGAGAATCAAAGAAAATAGATTCAGCCAGAGAATCGAAACAAAGGAGATCTAGCCAGAAGATCGAAGAAGATCTAGCCAGAAGATTGAAACCGTATCCAGCCCGAGGATCAAAATTAACATCCAACCAGAGGACTAAATTGAGTATAGATTCAGCCAGAGGATCGAAACTCCAGATTAAGTCAGAAGACTGAATCAGATTCAGCCAGAGGATCGGAAGAGAAATAAACAACGCGGTGTATTTCAGCATTTTTGTGGTGTTCTCGGAGTGCAAATTTTCGGTCTGTCTTTGGTATTCAATCACATCTCACCCTGTTTCTCTGATAAGCTGTTCGCTTTCATCCTGCTCGAGTTAGCTGATGACTGAATAGGGGCAGCTGTAACACCCCAAAGTTTGCCCTCCTTATTCACGCATTCATTTTTAGGTCATTTAACATTAGATACATTGCATTTCATCATGTCGATCGGGATTAGCTCCAAGAAGCTTGAACATCATCCAGGACACTTTGTGGATTCTATTTAGATGATCAGTCAACATAAGGGAAAGACTTGAGTTACTTCCAACAGGGGTCTATTCGTCAATCAAAACGTTAATCTTGAAGAAGCAAAGGTTTGTTCATGAGTTGTCATGCTCGCTAGGTGAAGCTCACGTGTTATGCAAACAAAAAGAAAAAAAAAGAAAAAAAATAAATAAAAAAAAAAAAAAAGAAAAAAAAAGAAAAAAAAACGGAAAACGAAAAAAAACGAAAAACGAAAAAATAAATAAAATTTAAATAAATAAATAAATAAAAGAAAAAATCTCAGACTTGGACCTCTCTCAAAAGCCCGCTAAGCTACCAATATTAGGCTATAAATACTAGAGTTTTCATTGAAACAAAACCCTGGAAAAAACCTGGAGAGAAACCTAGACAGAGAGAGTGAGAATTAATCTGCAGCAACCTCCAGGCAACTCTGAAAGGTTCATTCTGACTTACACACTTTCAGCTCAAGCAAACCCTAACATTGCTTTGCAAATCCAGCCGTGCCATTTGATTTCAACCGATCTCTCCAATCAGGTTTGCCCTTATTCCAATTACCTTTGTGCTTTGAAGTTGAATACTCTAAATGTTTGAGGTATGATGGATGAATTTCATTAGGTTTTTGCCCACGGGTTCATAATTATGTATGAATGTATAAATAATGCCTTGAATGCTTAATCGTTTAATTTCTGAAGTGTATACCACAGGGTTTGAGGTTTCTGAAACCATACTGTTATCCATGAAAAATCCAAAACCCGCAGGCGCTCGCTAGCACCTTCGCTAGGCGAGCACGCAGCGACGCTTCGCCAAGCCTTCGCTAGGCGAGACAGTAGCGATCGCGACAGTAGCATTTGCTTTTTACTGTTTTGCTCTAATCTGACTTACGTTTGTCATAGCATGTTTTCTCCTAATCCTTATCGTGTTTCACTAACCCTTTTGTTGAGTTTTTGTGAAGGCTCACATGACTTTTGCAGGGATAGCTCGCTGGATATTCCACTTTGCTTGTGGGATACCATTTGGGAGATTTATTCTGATTGCCTTGTTGGCACGTTTGTTTTGTATGTGTTCGTATCCCCACAGGTAGCGCGGTTCCTTCGTCAAGGACTGCCTTTTTGCATGAGCATCCCTAACCCTACCAACTCATTGATTTTTCTTCTCCTAAGAACATGTTAATTCCTTCTACTACAGGCGAGTAAGTCTCCAAAGGTCGAGCATCCGGTAGATTGCGTAGTAACGTCGTTCGTCCAAAACCCAATCCATAACCCCGTAGTTAGCCGAACTACGGCTTGCTCTGATTCTCATTCCAGATGAGATACGTAGGCATAAGACGCGATGTCTTAGCGAGCACAATTACCCTTAACCCCTAGGTAGCCGAGCTACGAAGACTCTGATTCTCATATTCAGATGAGATACGTATGCAGTGGATGCGACATCCGTGTGAGTCATTTTCTTTTGACCCCTTTTTTTAGTAAATAACACATTAGATAAATCCACACCCTTTAGACAAGAACTACAAAAGTGGATCCCGTAGAGTACTACGGATGCGTAGGGGTGCTAATACCTTCCCTTCGCATAATCGACTCCCGAACCCAAGATTTGGTTGCGAGACCCTGTCTTGTCCTTTCCTTTTTCCAGGTTTACTTCGAGCGTTTCCTTTCCCTCCTTTGGGATAAATAACGCACGGTGGCGACTCTCCTGTCTTTCTTCGCCGGTTGTTTTTTTTTCATTCCATTTTTCAGGTTGCGACAGTAACCATGATGATGGAAGTTACGATTTAGTGGGAAATACATGTTTTCGAGGTGACTAATGATGGAAAGGTCATGATGCCCATGACGTCATCCCACTAGTTGAATAGTGTTTTGAGAAAGTAAAAAAAACATGTATCTCTTGTTCGTCGAAAGGGCCTTTTGAGGGGCAATTCGTTAGCCTAGATTTTTTATAGAAGGAAATATCTCAGCATAAGCACAAGTCAAAGGCAATTAGATATTTGATGATGTGTACATTATTGAAGTCTCAAGTGCAGAAAAGTGGGACTTATTATTTTTTGGAATGCATTTGGAAGATATTTTGACAACAACATTTCGACAACATCACGTGCGTTGAAGTGGCGGTTATTTGAGCGTGCAAAGGTGTTTTGTTCAAAAATCAGTAACTACTTCTTAGTTTTATCCGGAAGACATGTGGAGGGAGTGTATGGAAGAAATGCATGTAGAAGTTTATGTGGCTAAAGCTGAAGATGGAACTTTAGGAATAATTTATTTCATATTAGTATAAATAGAGTTTCTTGTGTTAGAATTCAGTGCGTTCATCTGATATCATCATAGAACCTCACATTTACTCAAAGTACCAGCGTTAGAAAAAAGAGTTTTACTGAGAGAATGTGTGAATCCTGAAACACCACATTTATTTCAATGCAAAGTTTTCAATTCCTTTTATGATTTTTGCCCAATTATTTTCATCTTTATTTTACTTGCATTGTCACTTTATTTTTGTTCATACAACACTCTTGTTTTTCATTACTTTCGAAGTCACGCTTTTTATATCTTTCTACAACTATTTTGACCATCTAAAAAATTAGCCATTTCTCAACCTACACTATAAAAGTACAATGTTTTAGCACTATGTCCTAGGATTCTCTAGTTGATCCTGCAAGTAACCTTTAAATAAGACACTAACGGTTGTTTACCAAATTTCAGCGTAAACAACATGTTGAAATAATCTTCAAATGTGAGTAAAGTTAGCGAACAAAAATTTTAAAGATTGGGCTTGCAATTGTCAGTTTTATTGATCTACCATTCGTGTAGTTCAACATGGCGTGCTCATTTTATTTTTCGGCCCCGTTTGCATTCACAATTTGTTCATCTCGAGCCTTTTTAACCGGGTACTTTTCATGGAAAATTTTATCTTTATCTATCTATTTATGAAATTATATTTTGCATGGGTTATTTCAATGTATTCCTTTTTCTTTTTCACGCATCTTCGCGCCTGATTTTTATTCATTTTAATCCATTTTTTTGTCAAAATGTCCAGGAAAAATAAATAAAAGCAAGTAAATAATCGGTTGATTTTTATTTTCTATATTTAAAAAGATTTGATTTAATTTCGTTTAATTGATTTAAACCTCGTTTTAATCATTTAAAATATATAATAGGGATTTTTGGTATTTTGCTGATTGTTAAACCCTAATGTGTGTTTTTTGTGTTAATCTGGGCCATTTGATCAAATTAATCAAGGGATCTCAATCAATAAACTTCATTTTACTTTGATCCCTATCAAATTCTATCAATCCCTACCAATCAAAATGAAAAAAAAATACAAAAAAGAAAAATGAAGAACAAAAAACAAGGAAAAGATGATAGAAAACTCTCTCTATTCACGTGTCTAGAGGGACACGTGTCCGTCCATCATTGGATTCATATATCTTTTTTTTAAATGATATCACCAATTTTCAGCTAGCTACCACTCTCTCAGCACCCGGAAAAGAAAAGGAAATGAGTAAAAAAAATAGTTTTTCTCAAGCCAAGACGCTAAACGCGGCCTTAAAGGACCGACTCTCTCACTTTAAAGAAAAGAGACGGAGGGACCTTTCCAGATTGCTCCCTCACAAAATTAACTCGAATGAAAGATTTCCTCTTCTTCAACATCACAAACAACCACCACTCTGATTGATTTCCACCTAAACAACACCACCAACAACTGCGACAAATGCTTCCAAACAATCCACCACCGGTGAAACTCGTCTGACCACCCTCAACCCTCTTCTTCTTACATCACTCTTAGGCCGCACTTAATCTACTGTTTCAATATTTGTCGATCCCTCAAAAATATTCAAGCACATCAAACCTATCTTCTTCTCTCCCCCGCGCGATCGAAACCCTTTTCACAAACAAACACTATTTAGTCCATTCTATTGCGACACAAACAAATGCTTAGCCTCCCATGCGTGAGCATACAAGCAATGCTTAAAATAATAGAATGTGATCAATAGGACCCTTTTTACCATGACATAAACAAAATATTAAGCCTCCCATGCACGAGCACACAAGCAACATTTAACTGCAAGAATGTAAGCTAAACATTTGTTCTCCAAAATCAATCAACCAACACTTTGCTGCCAATAATTACATAACTTTGAGTTCTCCATCACACCTGGAGATATGTAGGAGTGATATTCATTGTCTCTTAAAACACTATAATAAAAACACAAAAATACCTTAAGCCTTGCTCAAAACTACGTCGCTTTGAATTCCTCATCGCACCTGAGGAGACGTAGGAGCAATTAACGATAGCTAACATTAAATCGAAAATTAATGATAGCTAATATTAAGTACACTCGAAGAAAAAAATTAATGATAGCTAACATTCAATCACAAATTTAACTAAAAGGTTCCCATTGAGTACAACAAACGTGATGAGTGTTAATACCTTCCCCTCGAGTAATCGACTCACAAACCTAAATTTGGTTACGACGAACCTCTTCTTTTTATTTTGAGGGTTTTATCGATATTTTCCATTTCCTTGTTTGGAATAATTAAATTTTGGTGGCGACTTTGTTCGAATCATTTTTTCTGCGAGCATGCAAATGCCTCGTGAAGGATCATAATTTTAGAGATGCGAAAGCTGACGACTCTGCTAGGGGATATTGCTCCTGCAAGAGAGAGTCGGGCCTAATTTAGTTCAATTTATGATGAACATTAGCTTTGTTGACCTAATTCCTTTTATCTTCTCCTTATCTTTTTTTCCATTGCTTTTCTGCTATTGGTTGATGTGTAATGTGGTGGACATTTTAGTTAATTGAAGCACTTTTTGAGATAGACCCTCCACCCGAGTCTCAAGAAAAACATTAAGATACGATGTGTGGGATAATGAGAAAACCACACTTAGAGTAGATCCTCTTGAGGGTATTGTCAACTAGCAAGTAATTTTTCTAAGGGGGCAATACTTTCTTGTTGCATCTATGACTCTAAGGACTGTCTAGAACCTGAGACACCATGGTTTCATAGTGTTGGCATGTTGGACGTACTTGTCTTGATGGGCTACACGAGAACCACACCCATACGAGGTCCTTTTAAGGGCATTATCAACTAGAAAGTACTTTTTCTAAGGGGACAATATTCTCAAGAAATACCTATGACTCCGGGAACCTTATAACCCTAGAGTCACCCTGATCATTGTAAAATAATGAGAATCGCTCTAAATATTTGTACCTGGGCTTGATTTAGACCCATAAACCCGATGTAAAGTCATTTCATTTTATTTTCATATCAAAAAATGACAAAACAAATTTCATGCATTTTCATTTCATTAGCATGCATGCGTATAATTTTTTCAACAACAAGAGAAAAACCCATTCCTCCTTTGTCAATAATCAGCCGCTGATTTCCTGGTACCTATATTGAACCTGTGGTAGCTGTTGAAGGATGATAGAGAATTTAAAGCAGTATCAAATGGAGATAAGAGGGAATATAGACGTTCAGAAGGCCAGGTAGACCAAATGTTAGAAGTTGTGCTATCTATGAAAAAGATCAATCTTCAACAGATTATTGCAGATAACGTCGATCCTATATCAGACTTTACTATGGTGACTAATCCTATATATGATCTTCCCCATGAATATCCTACTCCACCAGTGGACGTTCCTACTCAATCTCATCTGATGCATATCCCGTTATCAAATGAGGTCCATATTGTGCTGAAGAACCCTATTGTTTATATTAATGAAGGGAGTCATCAATTTACAAGGAACATGCCAAATTTTAAAAATTCCCAAATGATGACAAAAATGGAGTGTTCTCGACTTGGCGAACACTGTCTGCCAATTGTGTCATTTCCCTAAGGTATTGAGTGTCTAATTTCTTCCTAATGATATAATCTAGGGCTCTTGCAGCCATTTCCACCAAACCATTCTCAAGAACTTGTGTAAAACACCTTCCCTTAAGACGTCTGAACCTGTTCAAATAATCATCCATTGACTCAGACGCATTTCACCCAACACTAGTCAGATCCTTAAGGCTTATTTTTTACTGGCCCATGTAAAATTGTTCATGGAACACTCTCTCTAGTTGAATCCAAGTTTGTATGGGGTGTGAAGGGGGGGTGGTAAACCAAGTGAAAGCAGTTTTTGTTAGAGAAATGAGAAAATAATTCATTTTCAAATTCTCATTGCTATGTCGCCAACCTAAGTATGATATATAGCAACATGTTCGACCGTAGACTCCCTACTGTCACCAACAAACTTGGTGAACTTGGGGACTTTCCAGCTTCTAGGAAGTTCTATTTCTCGAATGTATTCTGACAAAGGGGATACGAAATTGGGTATATGGAGACCCATATTAAGGCTATTTTTGGCCAAAATTTGTTCGACCATATTAGTTATGTTGTTATGCCCTCCCAAAGTTATTTTATTAGACATTTTGAAGCACTTGGTCGGCATCCTGATTTTTGTGGACCATTACAAGCCTAGGATTATGATGACCTATGTATTATTCATCCTCCCTATTTAGGGTAGGTTATGGTTGTTGAAATCCTGGATGTTGGCCTAAGTTTACATGGGCCATCCCTTCAGGCGTTTCAACTTGCCTAACATTTGATATTTGAGGGGTTAGTCGAGCCTAAACCTGAGGGATGCCAAAAAAATTGGTTATTCGACCCATCTGATTGGCCAATAACTCATATGTTTGGTTAGTACCGTACCTCGAAAAGTGAAAACACGACGCTCGTGACGCGCAACCACACGCTCACGGGATGGACTTAATAGAGTCGCCACCGAACTTTATTTATTCTCAAAGAGGGAAAGGGAAAGTATCGATAAAACCCCTGAAAGAAGGGATAAGGTATGGTCATCGCTACCAATATTAAGGTTCGAAGTCGATTACGCAAGGGAAAGGTATTATTACCCCTCACGTTCGTTGTACTCAACGAGAACCATTTAGTTAGTTTCGGTCTAAATGCTAGCTTATGTTAGTTTCTAATCTACTATTTATTTAGGATAGAAAAAGAGAGAGAAGAGAAATATTTTAAAATTTTTATTAATGAGAAAGAACCTAAAAAGGTTTTTATTCTCAGGGGATCAAACTGAACAAATGCAGATGTTTGTCAATGGGCTGAAAATAAAGACAAAATAGTTAATTGATACATCAGCTGGTGGCTCAACAAATTTCTCAACAACCTCCGGTATTAAAAGGATCATTGAAGTGATATCCGCAAATGACCATCTGGAATTATATGATAGGTGTACAAGCAAACCTGAAGGAGTCATTGACCTGAAAGTAGAAGCGAATAAAATCTATTTGGAAGATACAGTCGCTGCTGAAGTAGAGAAGAAATTGAAAGCAATGAATATAGGTACTCAACAGGTAGCTCAAATTCAACCTGCTTATACCATCACGTGTGAAATCTGTAATGGACCTCACCATACTATGTATTGCTTTGCAACTCCTCAACAAATTGAAGAGATAAAATTATTAAAGCAGAATAATCCCTACTCCAACACTTACAATCCAGGTTGGAAAAATCATCCAAACTTCTCATGGAATGACCAGAGAGGGAATGTTCCACAATAGGGTCATGGTCAATATCAGACTCAATATCAATAATAGCAAGCTCAAAAGAAAACAGACTGGGAGATTGTCATTGAAAATATGTCTGCACAATGTCTGCAATTCAAAAAAGAGACTAGAAACAATTATAAAAACAACATTGCCTCTATAAAGAATCTCGAAGTTCATCTGGGTCAGATAGCACAACAACTAGCAAGTTCTCGAACACCAGGTTCCTTACCAAGTGAAATAGTTCAAAATCCAAGAAATCAGGAGAATATTAGTACTGCCACGACGAAAAAGAAAAAATCTACTAAAAAGGAAAAAGTTATACCACATGGCAAGCCAACTGAAGAGGAAATTAAAAAGGAGACTAAACTGATGATTAAGTTGCCTTATCCTCAGAGAGTGACAAAGAAGGAACCAAGCGAGTCAGACTTTGAGAAATTCGTGACAATGTTTAAAGAGGTAGAGGGTCATACGTGTTTGTTTGAAGCACTCGAGAGAATAACCATGTACAAGAAATTCATGGAAGAGGTAATGGATGAAAAGAAACCAACAACAGAAGAACTGGTAGCCTGGAAGGAAAAGTATAGTGCAAATTCACTGGAGCAAAAAATTCTAAACAAACAGAAGGGTCCTAGAACGGTAAGAGTACCATGCACAATTAAAGGAAGAACCTTTAAAAGGCCACTAATAGATTCTAGAGCTAGTGTGAGTTTGATGCCATTATCAATCTATCACAGGCTGGGTATTAAAAATGTCAGTGATACAAAGACAAAACTGAAGTTTGTAGATCACTCGAGAAAGGATGCATATGGTATAGCAGAAGACGTACTGGTAACAATAGAGGACTTGAGTTTTCCGGTTGATTTTGTAATCCTAGACATACCTGAAGATGATGAGGCACCCATCATTCTGGGTCGACCTTTCATGAAGACAAGTCGATGCAATCTCGACATGGACCAAGGCACGTTAACCTTGAAAGCTCATGACAAAGAGATAACATTGAATGCTATTGAAGACCAGGAGCTAGAGAAAGATACAGAATCTCACTATCAAGTAGGCTTAATCAGGATAGAGGCAAGAAGGAAAAGTAACATACCAACATTAGAGAAAGATACATGAAGGCCCTCTCGACTCTCACCACTTCCACTAGCCACCCTGAATGGAAAGATTCCCATCTCCATTCTAAAAACCAAGAGAAAGAAAAGAAAACAAAAATAAGGTAAGGAGATGGAGGTTAAAAAGGACTTGTGGCACAAAGGAATCCATACTGATGAAAAAGACAACTTCCTAGTTTGAGACAAGAGATGCAACAAGGCTTGGAGGCTGAAGTACCCCCCATAACAAGGGGAATGAACTGTCGAGCCATGTGACGTTAAACGAAACGCTTCATGGGAGGCAACCCACATGTTACTATTTCTAATTACTGTTTGTGTTTCTTTGTTATTTTAGGTTTGCACAGTGCCTTGCATAAAAGGGAGAAGGTACTCATATGGAAAAAGTTGGAAAAATGAGCAGAACAGCAGCCTGACACGGCCACTCGTGTCAGCTGACACGACCCATGTCAGAAATACTAAAGGCCACACCCAACCAAGAGAAGAGACAATGGCCTGACACAGTCGCCCGTGTCAACTAACATGGCCCGTGTCAGGCCTGCATATTTGAAATTTGTTTGGAAAATTTGAATTTCGTGTGGGCATGTTGCACTTTCCACCCCAGCCCCCCTTAGTGGGGCACTGTGAGTCACCCTCCTTCTATCCTGTTCTAAAATATTGAGGTCAATGTTTAGTTCAAGTGTGAGGGAGGTTTTCCTATGCTTTTTGCCTTTTTTTTTGTTTTTTTTTTATGTTTTATTTGATTAGTTCCCAATTTTTACCGTTCACATTTGGTTTAGTTTTACTGTCGGGTATCATGTGTTGCATGTATTTTATGTTCTTTGTATTATAGTTGGATGAGGTAATGATCAATAGAGGTAGTGGATGAAATGATCACTCCACTTATTATTTCTTATTGTGAATGATCTTCCCAGAAAGTCGATACTGCTGAAGAAGAGGTCAGACGCAATTTCTAAAGCTCAACTAACGTAGGTTCCCTGTGCATTCCGAGTTGAGTAAGAAGCCGCACCATACTCGAAGTATTGTGGATGTTGTCAAGCTTTACCTAACATGGTGAGTGCATAAAAATCCAAACACATTTGTCATCATGAGCGATATTCATGTATGTCTTTATCACTCTGACTTTGCGTAGGTTCTATGGGAGTTTCACTTCATGTATACATACACTGAGGCACATTGTTTGATTATAGCCCTGAGCCTTTCTAGCCATTCTGTTAATGTTATCCTTTGTTAACCCCATTTGAGCATGTACCCTTTGTTTGTCTAACCACATAAATGTAACCCGCGGCCCAAAACATTTCCTTACCCTGTTCAGAGTCAATGTGATGTCATTAAGTTGTGTTAAATTCTAAGTTTGGGGTAAATCCCATAAGTATCAAAAACCAAGGTGAGTACGAAAAAAATAAATACATAAATAAGAAGAATAAAAACGACCATCAAAAATTTGAGAAAACGAAATATAGTCGATGGTTCGAAAGAAGCACTCACCGAAGGAAGAGCACTCAGTTGAAAAAAAAAGAGAGAATATCAAAGAAAAACTGAGAAATTGAAATAGAAAAGAATAAAACACAGTGAAAAGAATATTAACATTAGCTCTGAACCCAAAACCACTTGTTTTCCTTTTTGTGTTTTCGTGATTTTACGCTTTGGTTGTTATGTTTATGCCCTCCAGGTCCACGGAGAAGATCCAATGGACTCAATGCGAGAAAGTGGAAAGTTCTGGCATTCGAAAAAAGAAGATTTCCCAGTTCAGGAGGCCTGACACAGCCACCCGTATCACCTGACATGGGTCGTGTCAGGTCACCTGGGACGTGTCAACAAGGAAATAACAAGGCAGAGAGCTGACACGGCCGCCCGTGTCAGCCCAAAACGCTAATTTTCCAATTTTCGGGCTTTTTCACCGGGCTTGAGCTGCAGGGACGTTTTGGAGATTTCCACCTTCTACCAAGGGATTTTCGCTATATTAGGAGAGTTTCTACAAGAGCAAAGATCATCTTGGAATAAGGCAAACACAATATTGTCAGTCAAGCAAGGATTATAGAGATCAAAGAATTCAGAGAGTGGAAGGTTTTCATGAGCGAAAGCGATTGAAGATCCACGTCATCCAATTACTTGTAATGTGTTTTTTTAAACTTGAATTTGTTTTGAATAATATGAGTATCTAAACCCCCTAATGTTAAGGGGTGTCCCTGATTTAGAATTGTAATGCCTATGAGTTTACGATTGCATTTATAATATTGTTTTTACAATAATCTTTTGATGTGCTTAATGCTTTCTCTTTCAGACCAATCGAGATTGTTGTGTGGTTATCGATTAGGCTGGACCTCCATTGGTAAGGTTTTCATTAGATTACTCTGCAGTAGATATCACCTAGGAATAGAGATATCTTGTATGAATCAGAGCATTCTTGATATAATAAAGCTTAACTTCACCCTAATTGCCTATGGACATAAAAATTAGGGTAGAGTGATTAAAGGTTTTCTCACCAAGGACTTGGGAGAAAATACCCTTGAAAACTGGTGGTAATTGATATTTGTTGATGTAATAGTGACTTAGAGTTGTTACAGGGATAAATCATACACCTTCCCTGGCATTGTTCCTCATACCTTGCAACCCCTTATTTATTATTATTATTTTCATTTTCCTTTATTTTTATAATTTTAATTTAAAAACCCCAATTATAATTTTTGTTTAATTGAACGATGAATTGAACTCAATATTAACTTGCAGTCCTTGAGATCGAGATTCGAGGAATTTCCCCTTTATTACTATAACAGGAAAAATAGTACATTTGCTATTTTTTTGATCAGTAATACAAGGTTAAAGTGGAATTACATGGCTTTCTCAAAGCATCTCCGAGTTTTTGCTTGATCATTTGAGATTCTGCTCCGTTAAGTCTCAGAGAGTCTCAATTATTTGTTTTATGGAGAAACTTATCTATAAATTCTTAGAAGATATCACGTTTGCTACTTACATCACCTATTTAAAAGTTTTTCTTTACTCTCAAAATATTTCCCATTTATCATTCATTATATTTTGGTCGGAAGTTTCCTTGTTTAGTCTCAAAGGATATTTCAATAGGGCAAAGTTGAAATTTCGCGATGTTAATTCTTGGAGAAACTTTTGAGTGATAGTTAGTTGAAATTTTACTTTGTTAAGTCTCGAATCATATTTTGATAATTGTTAATTGAATGTTGTTCTCTCAATAATATCTAATTGAAAGTTTTCTTCGATAATTTCAATGAATCTTTTGGTGTTGGTAGTTGGAAGTTTACTCCGTCAATTCTCGGATAATCTTTCAAATCTCTTAGTACGGCTAATTGAAAGTCTTCTCAGGTAGTTCTTGGGAACCTTTCAAGTGACGGTTAGCTGAAAGCCCACTTCATTAATTCTTTAAGGAACTTTTGATAATTGTTATTTGAAGGTTGTCTCTGTTAATTCTCAGAGAATATTTTGATGATTGCTAGTTGCATGTTTTATTTGTTAAATTTCAAAATAAAAATTCCTTCGATAATTGATAATATGAAAGCCTTCTCTTTTAGTTCTCGAGTAATCTTTCAAGTGATGGTTAGTTGAAAGTTCACTTCATTAGTTCTTGAAAGATCTTTCAATATATGTTAGTTGAAGGTTGTGTTGATTAATTCTCAGAGAATCTTTTGATGATTTCTAGTTGCATGTTTTATTTGTTAAATTAAAAAAAAATCCATCCATACTGGCTAAGTTGAAGGTACTCTCAGTTAGTTCTCGGGGAACCTTTCGAGTTATGGTTAGTTGGAAGTTCACTTTGTCAATTCTCAAAGGATCTTTCAATAATGTTAGTTGAAATTTGTCTTTATTAATTCTCGGAGAATCTTTCAGCATTTGATAGTTGAACAATTTCATTGTTAAGTCTTGAGGAATCTTTACAATGACCATTGGTTAAAAGTTTACTCTGTTAGTTCTTAGAGAACCTTTCGATGATTGGTAATTAAAGGTCATCATTGTTAAGTCTCAAGGAACCTGTCAACTATCACCTCTTTTCAAAGTTCATTATTAAAGGTGAAACCCTGATTGGAGTATGTAGGTAGTCCCCCTTTATCCCCTACAAGGTTAACCTTTCTTAAATTTACCCATCTCATCACCGTGTCCAAAAAATATTTGGGTCTTTTCGTATTTAATTTACTTCCATCCTGAAGATATGAAAACTATGACTATTCATACTCTCAAGTTTAAGGCAATTAAATAGGGGTAGTTGTCATACCCTAAATTTTTCCTATCATCATCTCTAGTCTTTTAATTTATTTTGCTTTGCATATCTTAAATTTTTAGGTCTAAATCAATTTGAGTATATGATCAATTGGACAATGGCTACTCATTTTATCCATTTTGCATTACATTGTCTAGAATATGCCTTTTGGGGGCCTATGCCCATTGTAACTAATGCTTATCCTCTACATATCATCATCATCACTTAAGTGGGAATTTTGAGTTCATCTCATTAGGGCTACTGCTTTCCTTTTTAATAAAACTTTTCATATGATCACAATTTCTAAGTCTATTTCATGTCCTCATTTGAAACTCCACATCCTTTCTATTCATGCACATGTCCTTTTACTTGTCATTTTCCATTCCATATTTTTTTACAAAAATCAAATTTTGAACCCATCATTAGTTTGAATACAAAAGGTATGGTTTAAGAATCCATCTTTCCATTACATTTGAATTTGAGATATCATATATCATTCATCCATAAAAGAAGGATTAAAAAGATACTTCAAATTAAATTAAGACATACATACATTGCAAATTTAAAAAGGGATACATGACATTGCAAATTCATACATACACCACATTACACTTTTTTTTTTCCTTTTGTCCATACATGTTAACAATTTGATTTCATCATATTATACATACATACATAATAAAAACAATTTTAAAAAAAGAGAATTAAAAAATAAGGAAAAGGAAAAAGTTAAGTCATTGTTCACGAGGCCCACACATGAGTCCATTGCTTCAAATTTGCAGCATGCCTTCATCATCTCAAGCCATGTGAATCTTCATCCCATCAATATCCTACTTACACAAATAAATAAACCAAAATAAATAAACTAAAATATTAAATAGGAAGAGGAAGTCTGAAATAATGGGGAACGAGTTTGTTACAGCAGCAGGACGTTATCCACATTCATAACATCATCCATAAGCATGACTAACATACAAACTGAATTGAAATGAAAATAAAATTAAAAAGAGAAGCAAATTGAATCGATGCAAACCACGTGCTCTGCAATCATGCCAAACATCACCAACATACTCATCCATCCATACATACAAACACACACACACACACACACACGAATTCTTCACTGAAATCATACAACTCATCACCCATTTATATTTTTCACACGGATTACCACTGATTCCTCCCCAATTCACTCATCATTATTTCATTTTCCCTTAAATCACTCCCTAACTAACTTCATTTCCCCCTCAAACTTTGATCACAAGGATCATTAATCCTCACTCCCTCTCACTTATATAAACCCCTCACTGCATCAATCATAGACAAAAGCAACCACCCTATCCGACCTCAGCTAAAACTCTCCATAAACCTCACTAGAGATCTCAAGATAAAGCTCCCTAATATTCTCATAGAAGTTTAAGAAATCTGAGTTAAACCTACGCTCACCCACCCACCAGAATATAAAGATCCAGAGAAAGATAAGAGACAGAGTAGAGGAGACTCAAGCAGAAATGGAAAGGAGAGCAGAAAAGAGAATATACTTTAAGGTTGGACGTTGGAGTCTCACAAGAGTTTCAAACTTCAGAGAGGTATTCTTCTTCTGTTTTTATCTGCTTTCCATGCCGATTATACTTGTTTTATTTCTTGAATCGCTTTATTTGTGGTACTCTGCTTGTAATTTGAACGTTTAACATTTGATTTTGAACTTAGGATTTGAGTTGGGATGAGCCCGATTTGGGCTCAGCTTTGACGTTATAGGCTTTTTTTTGGGTATATTTGTGATGAGGGGAAAATTATAAGGGGGGAGGTATGTTTGTAGTTTTTGAAATTGAGGGTAGGAATGTGAAATCTAGAAACGGAACGATGACACCTTCGTTGTGTTTATCAAGTTCATCATTTTTTTATCGTGTAGATCTTTATTTAGGTTAGAAGGAGTGTTTTTGGATGTTTATACGATGGTGAGTGGTTGAGATTAGAGAGAGAGGATCCGTGTAAATCTACTGGCCAACTTATGGGTTTATGGCTTTTAGGCCTTGCCATGTTGGGCCATTGTTATTCACCTCCCCCATTTCCTTTCATTACAATGTTTTTTATTGTTATTTTGGGCCTTACATTAATTTTTTAATAACTTCCTTATCCCATATTATATCATGCACCCCTTTGCATGTTTGGTTTCATTTGTTTTTATTTTTTTATTTTTTTTTTATTATTTTGTTTAACAAAAAAACATTTTAATAAAAATAAAATCAATGATATTTTGTAACAAATTTTTTGATCCAACGTCAAGTATTTTTAAAATTAAAATTAAAATTCTTTTTAAAAGTAAAATCAAGCGATCGATCGTATCATAATCCTTTTCAAATCTAATAGTCTCGAAACGCTTTTTTTGCATTAAATAATCAGCTGAAAAAAGTTAGGTTGGACGTACTTGTCCCTCCTAACCCGAAAAACATTCTACCAATAAAACCTATCTTTTCTCGCCCATGCACGATCGGAAACTTTTTTCATAAACGAACATTGTTTAGTCTGTTCTACCGTGATACAAACAAACACTTAAGCCTCAAATTGTGAGCATATAAGAAACTTTTAACTGCTAGAATGAAATGTAAACATTCATTCAATAAAATTAACCAACCAATACATAGTTTTCTATAAAGAACTACATAGCTTTGAAATCCTCATTGCACCTGAGGATACGTAGGAGGAAGACTTGCAATCTTGTCAAGCACCCTAATAAAAACCTTTTTGAGACCCTTTTATTTTTCCTTTTAACATTTCAATACCTAGAAGAAAACAAATTATGGAAGCTAACATTCTAATCAAAAATCTAGCTAAATGGTCCCTATTGAGTACAACAGATATGAGGGGTGCTAATATTTTTCCCTTGCATAATCGATTCCCGAACCCAAATTTGGTTGCGACGACCATTTTTTTCGTTTTAAGGGTTTTATCTATATCTTCCCTTTCCTTTAAGAATAAATAAATTTTGGTGACGACTCCGTTATCATCTCGAGTATTTTCCCTTTCTGCCATTGATTGAATTTCCATACAATAACAACTATCATTCTAGTATTGGAATGACACCATTTGAGGATTTGTATAGTAGGAGGTATGGGACTCCTCTTTGTTGGTATGAGTCTAGAGAGAGTGTTATACTTGGACCATAGATTGTACAACAGAATATTGAAAAGGTGAAAATGATCCGAGAGAAAATGAAGGCGTCCTAGATTAGGCAGAAGAGTTACAATGATAAGCGGAGGAAGGATATTGAGTTTCGAGAATATGATCATGTATTTATGAGAGTCACTCCTGTGACTGATATTGGACGTGCGATGAAGTCTAAGAAGCTTACTCTTTGCTTCATTGGTCTATATCAGATTATCCACCGAGTGGGATATGTTGCCTACAAAGGGCCTTGCCACCTTCTCTTTCAAATCTACTTTTCTCAATGCTCTCATGTGAATGAACTATTTTTGCATGTCATAAATGTTTTATTCAAGTTTCATTATGAAAAGTTTGTATTCATGGGTTAATGTGTTCATTCTAGCCTTTTTTACCTCAGATATTCTTTCTTGAGTAACTTGAAGGATGTCCCATATTTCTTTTGCAATATCATTGTGTGAAACATGCAAAAACTCATTAACACCAAGTGCGTTAAAGATAATTATTTTAGCTTTCAAACTGCGTTATACTTTTCTTTTTCTTCTTTGGTCTAATATGCTAAGTGTTATATTATACAAGCTTTCATATTTCCATAACTCCAGGTCTTCATGTTCCCTTTCTAGATAAAGTAATCACTTAGAACTTCAACTAGAACTTTGAATATTTTCTCTAACGAGGTTTGATATATCTTCTTCATCAGGTGCCATCATCAGAAACCTTTACTTTGACATTTGAAATGAAAATATCCGTGTCACAGAGAACTCTCAACACCCATAAGTTGTTTGCTTTATCGAGTTGTCATTTTCAAAACCAAGGCTTCATTCGTTGTCATCATCAAACCAAATTGATGTTCATTCTTTCAAGCACATAAATGCATACCTACATTATCCCATGGCACTTGAAACCCAAATGTAAAAATTAATTATCCTTGGTTCAAAGAAAGAATGCCATTATATTCCATATCTATAGAGAAAAATAGCTTGGTTGACAAGTTAGCCTCTCTAGGTTTGGCTTCTTCAGGCTTTACTTGGCTTCAGATTATTCCTAGGCAAGCCTTGTCCTTGTATGTTCATAATATATTAGGTTTACCTTATTTCATATTCATCTCTTTTTGAAGGGTTTGGTCCCTGTCCCTTTCTTTTCCTTATAGTAATTTCTTTTTATCTATTTATTGATCTAGCCACTACTCACCTTTGTTGGAAAAAAACCGTGATACTTGTTCCATAATAACAATAGTAAAATTATATGACACTTGATTCTTAACCAATTATTTTTATAGCGAAAAAAGATATTGAATCATATAAACGAATAATTAGCGAACTTGTTATACACTGAAACAAAGTTCCTATTAACCGATAGATTCGTTGTTTTATCAATTGTTTAATTTTTCTTTAAAACTCCAAATTATTTATAAGTAAAATTCCCCTTAACTTTTTCTTATATTTTTTTATTTCTAATGAAGGGTCTTTCAGATGAGCAAAGTCTAATCATCTTCTTACTATATTTTATTAATTATACATTATTTTGACCCATGGGCAACCTTTGTATATTTGATAAAGATTAGGTTTTCTGTTACTCGACCGTATTTATATTATCTCGACTCTATTTCAGTTGGTGGACCATCAAATAACCCTAAAATAATTTGTTTTCTAATCTCACTTGGCATTTTATTAATTTTTAGGTGTGAAAAGTGTAACGTCCCAATTTTATTTAAATTATTTTCCGTAATTTAATTAAGTGATAATTATGGTTGTGTTGTGTTAATTGATATTTTAATGTATTGTGTACCCTGGGTGTGGGATAGTTGCCTTAGAAATTAAGGTGTTAGGGAGAGTGCGAGCAAAAGTGTATAAAGGGTGGCGTGGTGAGGAAAACTAATTAATCATATTAGTTATTATTTATTTAATTAATTAATATTATATGAATATTAATTTAACTATTTAATTTTAGTGGATTATTATTATTATTACTATTATTATTACTATTACTATTACTATTATTATTATTATTATTAAGGAAATAGTGATAATATATTAAGTTAATAAAATAATAGGATTTATAATAAAAGTATAAAAGGGATATTGGGATAGAAACTAAGTAAGCAACATTTTTGGAGAAAGAGGAGAAGCAGAGAAAGAAAGAGAGAAGAAGAGACTAGGGCTCAAAGGGAGATTCACCATTATTGAAGGTTAAAGAAGGTATTGCTATGAACTCTAAGGTAAGGGTGAGATTCTGATTATCTAAGGGTTAACATGATGATGTTGGGTAAATTATGGCATGTAGGTTTTGTATTTTCTTCTCTATGTCGAATTGTGGGAATAATGAAAATGTTATTGTTAAACCCATGAAATTTGATTGAATTGTGGGAATCATGAAAATGTTATTGTTAAACCCATGAAATTTGATTGAATTGTGTGAATGATAAAAATATTATTATTAAACCCATGAAATATGATTGAATTGTGGGAATGATGAAAATATTATTGTTAACCTCATGAAATTTGATTGAATTGTGTGAATGATAAAAATGTTGTTGTTAAACCCATAATATTTGATTGAATTGTGAGAATGATGAAAGTGTTGTTGTTAAACCCATGAAATTTGATTGATTTGTATGAAAAAGATGAAAATATTGTTGTTTAACCCATGCAACTTGATCGAATAATGGGAATGATGAAAATATTGATGTTAAACCCATGAAATTTGATTGAATTATGGGAATGATGAAAATGTTGTTGTTAAACTCATGAAATTTGATTGAATTGTGTGAATAATGTAATGTTGCTTTTAAACCCATAAAATTTTATTGAATTGTGTGAATGATGAAAATGTTGGTGTTAAACCCATGAAATTTGTTTGAAGTGTGAGAATGATGAAAATATTGTTCTTAGACCCATGAAATTTGATTGAATTGTGTGAATGACGAAAATGTTGCTTTTAAACCCATGAAATTTGATTTAATTGTGTGAATGATGAAAATGTTGTTGTTAAATCCATGGAATTTGATTGAATTGTGGGAATGATGAAAATGTTGTTGTTAAACCCATGAAACTTGATTGAATTGTGTGAATGATGAAAATGTTGTTGTTAAACCCACACAATTTTATTGAACTGTGAGATTGATGAAAATGTTATTGTTAAACCCATGAAATTTGATTGAATTGTGGGAATGATGAAAATGTTGGTGTTAAACCCATGAAATTTGATTGAAGCGTGGGAATGATGAAAATGTTGTTGTTAAACCCATGAAATTTGATTGAATTGTGTGAATGATGAAAATCGTGCTTTTAAACCCATGAAATTAGATTGAATTGTGTGAATGATGAAAATGTTGTTGTTAAACCCATGAAATTTGATTGAATTGTGGGAATGATAAAAATATTACTGTTAAACCCATGAAATTTTATTGAATTGCGGGAATGATGAAAATGTTGCTATTAAACCCATCGAATTTGATTGAATTGTAATGTTGCTATTAAACCCATGGAGTTTGATTAGATTATGGAAATCATGAAAATGTTGCTGTTAAACCCATGAATTTTGATTGAATTGTGTGAATGATGAAAATGTTGTTGTTAAACCCGTGAAATTTGATTGGATTATGTGATGTAAAAGTTTTGTGAATTGATGCGGTTTCGGGTCAGAGTTGGAATGATGAATTGTTGTAGTTGTTGTTGTTGGGAGGTTTGGGGTACATATGAAATGATGAGAATGAATGATTTTTTATGTTAATATTTGATATAATGTGAACTTTATTTTTTAATCATTGAATAATTATAGTATGTTAAATCCTGAGATTGAAGGTTTTAACGGAACCGAAAGCGGAGGTCCAGAAGGCCTCCAACGACGAAATATAGGTTTCTTGGTTATTTTCGAAGCCCGTAACCGATTATTGAATTGAACGTAACCGATTACCATTGTTATGTAAACCAAATTGGGAAATTGAAAAATGACGTAACTTGAGCTCCGTAACTCCATTTGACGCACATTTCGAAGCATTGAAAAATTGAGAGTGTGTACTGTCATTTAAAATTGGTTTCAATACCTGAGCTTTATTTGGAGAAGTTTATGGAAAGTGAGAAATGTATTAACTCTTGGTTGTAGATGGAAAATTGGTGATAGGAGTAAGATTAAAGTTATGGTCGAGCCTTGGTTAAGAGATGAAGGAAAGGGTCTACTTGTGTACAATATTACTATTAATAGTTCTATGCTGGCTAATGTTAAACACTAGGATGCTTAGAAAATAAGGCATTTATTTACCCATGAAGTTGCTAAGGAATTCTAAAGGTACCCCTGGTGGAAGATGTGTTAGAAGATTGTATGGTTTGGAAAGAAGAGAAAAATGGATATTATAGTGTCAAAACTGGTTACAGGATGCTAATGAGTTTTCAAAAAAAATCGGCTAAACCGTAGCGTGTAGGGGGGTTAGTGTAGTTTGTGGAATATTATAGCTCCACCTAGAGTCAAACAATTACTTTAGCCGATATGTATGGGCTACCTTCTAACTTGTATTAAGCTTCGCCAACATTTTGTTATGTGTCCTCCAAATTGTAATTTGTGTGAAGATAGTGAGGAAGATGAATGACATGTGTTTTTGGTTGTATAACTACTAATCAATGTTGGAGGGTATCAAATTTGTCTTTTATTATAGAGCCTCGTTTACATAATTTTATTAATGCTAAGGCCACTATTCATAATATTTGTAGTAAAGAGGATAAAAGAGTTCCATGGAGTGTTGATGTTATGATTTGAGTTCTTTAGAATAATAGAAATAACTTGATATAGAAGAATGAAGTAAATGATGTGACTCATTAGGTATGCAAGTTTTTCATACTTGGTATGATTGGTTTACAGCACAAGAACTCTATGATATTGATAATGATGACCACAACTACCAAACAATTTGGAATATGTCGAATGTAGGGTGTGTGAAGTGTAATGTTGATATTGGGTTTAATAATAAAAGAGGAACAACTATTTCTATATATTAAATCTAATGCTTCAAACTATTTTGTGACACTTAACACCGACTTCTTCAAAAACAATCCACATCATCCTATTAGCTTATGTGTACATCTTCTACTGAACCACCGATCAAAACCCTACTATCTGTCAACACCATTCTTTAACTTTTTAAATACCAAAACAGTCACCACTAATAATAATATTAATACAAATAATAAATAATAATATAATATTTGACTAATAATAATAATAATATAATATCAAAATACCACTATTAAAAATAATACTATTTATAAAAAATGTAATTATTTATCTATTATGCAATAGTCGGAAAAAAATCTAAATACAATTTTTATATATATATATATATATATATATATATATATATATATATATATATATATATATGTGTGTGTGTGAGATTAATTATTATACTTTGTTAGTGTAAAAAGTTTTACACCGTCGATTCATCACCATCATCCGTTTGTATTACTTTATAGATTTTTAAAATAAAAGTCAAACTTCTTTTAATATCCAACGTCTATGATTAACTAACGGTGTAAAATCTCTTTACACTGTGAGTGTATTTCAATTAAACTCTCTCTCTCTCTCTCTCTCTCTCTCTCTCTCTCTCTCTCTTCTCTCTCTCTCTCTCTCTCTCTCTCTCTCTCTCTCTCTCTCTCTCTCTCTCTCTCTCTCTCTCTCTCTCTCTCTCTCTCTCTCTCTCTCTCTCTCTCTCTCTCTCTCTCTCTCTCTCTCTCTCTCTCTCTCTCTCTCTCTATATATATATATATATATATATATATATATATATATAATATATATATATATATATATATATATATATATATATATATATATATATATATATATATATATATATATATATATATATATATATATATATATATAATAAAAGAGAGAATGTTAAAAAGGGAGATTTTGATCTAATCAATTAATTAATTTTTTTTCTATGTTATTATATTATTTTATTCTTAAAATCTTCAAACAATATTCTTTTTGGTTACTATCACTAAAATTTCTAATAACCATTTTATAAATACTTTTGAAAAAAAATATAATTCAAAATTTATATAAAGTATCATATAATTTTATTCTAATTCGATTTATTTTGTTGAAAATTGTATTTTATTAGTAATTACTAACGTATTTAATTTTTAGTTTTTAGTTTTTAATATTATCATTGTTATATTGTATATTAGTTACAATTTATTTTTGATATAAATATTGGTTACAAGTTTTTAATTATTATAAAAAAATTAATTTTTAAAAAAGGAAGAGTTTTTGTGAAACAGTAAATACTATGAAATTTTAAATTATAAATTCAATCACACGGATATAAATTAAATTTAATAGATTATGTTTCAGTTATAAACTCAATCAAGATATATGTGATGTTTTATTTCCTCAAATAATATTATTTTATTATTCTTAAACAATCAATTTATCCCACTTTTTTTCTTAAATAGATAAATTTCTCTCACATTCTCTCTCACACATATATTTTAGAACTTGTGCATAACCGGATAAAACATGAGATGAATGGGTGAACTATTCAACACCGATTCGAAAAATGAATTGATTTTTCTATCTTTATCTAATCCGAAAACTCTGGGAAGGTTTCATCTTTTTGTTTTACATCTATTCAAATAAGTTTCTTGCCCAAATTTTTTTGTGTATAAATTTTAATTTTTCGTTTTGGTCATATTCAAATTTATTTCATAAATATTATTTTGATAATGTTTAAATTCATTTCATACTCATATTCATGTTGTATAATATAGTTTTTAATTATTACTTTGCAGATTTTGCAATTTGAATGAGATTTTAATAGGCTCCTTACGATCATTTGGAGCATCATAATTCTAGAAATTATAATAAGTATGCTTTTGTTCAAATATTTTTATTTTTTGTATTGATTTTTATTTTGTTTTATTATTTTAATTTCCTTCCTCTTTCTTCATAATTTTAGAATTGTAGTATTTATGCTTTATTTCGGATATAAATTCTTATTTACTTCTTTAGCATAAATTCTAATTATTATCTTAATTATATTTTATACTCATAACTATTTTGATATATGTTTTTATTGTCTTTATAATAAAGATGCAAATAAATTTATAGGTCTTGCAATAAATTTATGGGCCTTGCAATTTGAAAGTTTATTGTCTCTATGAATAGTAATCATTTAGATTGTCAAATTTCTTGAACTATAATACACATTCTTTCGTTCATATATAACCATACAAATTAGATTATTATTTTTTGTTTAGTTTCTTTCTTCCTCTTAAGATCTCTTTCGAAGATAACCATACCAATAATATTTAATTTTCATTTAATTGTTATGAAATTTTTCTTTGGTTTAATTTCTTTCATCTCTATTTTAAAATGTTTTTGTGATTTAACTATATGGAATAGTTGATATTTTTATTCTCTATAAAAAAAATTTATTCCTTTAGACAAACTATTTCTAACAACACTATAATTAGTGCATATAGATAATATTTAATTTTCATTTCAATTGTTATGAAGTTTTGTTTTTTATTTCTTTATAATTGTGACCAATAATAATTTATGATTCTACCTTCACATTTAACCATTAATGACTTATTAAAAATTAAAATTCATCTCTCACTATTTTAATTATTCATCCATCCAAATTCTAACTCTAAATAAAACCGAAACTCCATTTTATAATATTAATGACATTATTTACTCCTATTCTAACTCAATTTTTCACTATTTACTCCTTAAAATTTAAGTTATTTTGAAATGTCCTAATAAACTCATATTAATTATTCAAATAAACTCACTAGAAAAAATTATATATTTAATTATTATAGATACTACCTCAGTTCATTTTTAATTATCAATTTTTTAAACTTTTAATACGTACAAAGTAACTAATAAATTTTATAGATTTTAGGCAACAAAAAAGGCTGAAAAATGTCTTTTAGAGATTTTAGACAAAATGCAACGCGTTCTCCAAATGCATTGTGTTTCTCCTAAATGCAATGCCTTCTTACAGATAAACTTTTGATATTTTGATTAAATCTCTATAATTCTCCACCATAACTCTAACATCGACGGTGATGCCAATTTATCCATCAGCCACTTTGATGCTCTATCCAAATCTTGAAACATTATTTAACTAACTTGATCATTTCTAAGTGATTCTTGAACCTTGATATAGAAATTTGCATTGAGTTTCATTCAACCACCATTTTCTACTTAGGTAGTCTCACAAACACACAAGCATGGTCTTCATTATTGAATATCTTTTTATCATTAATTGTCTTCAACCATTTTTGTTCATTTTTCTTTCAAATGCATCCCTAAAGGTCTATTATTTTCATTCTTAAAATCCTTCAACTACATTCTCTTTACCCTATCATCAGTCAAATGATAATCATGAGAAATTGTAGGTTTCCCCTCGCTAGAACTAGAATTTGGTGCCTTAACATCCTCTTTATATATATATATATATATATATATATATATATATATATATATATATATATATATATATATATATATATATATATATTCTTCATAGCATGAACCTCCACTTCAAACTTAGTTTATGCACCATAGTTTATAATTCTTTCACCTTGGTATCTTTACTCTCCATCCCTTTATGGGTCCTGTAGAAAGTAACATATCTGCTTATGATGAATTTGGATCCTTTAGCTTCCACCTTCCAAATCTTGTAACCCTTCACAACTTGTGAGTAATCAATGAAGATATACTTCACATCTATGGCTATAAAGACCTTCAAATTAGATTAGTATACTAGTTTCTCACTCAAAACCTCAATAAGTGTCTTGAATTCTATTCAGATAAATGAATATATGTCGACCAAGTAAGCTGCTATAAAAGAGGCTTACCTCATAAAACCTTTATCAGCTCGGCCCTAAGAAACATGCACCTTAACCACTCCAAATGGTCATTTTTCCTGCATTCAGCTATACCAATTTGATGAGGTGTGCAAGCAATGGTAATATGTCTCTTTATATCTTATTTTCTGTAAAAACACATTAAACTACTTTGAAATAACCTCTAGCTCGTTGTTAGTTCTTATTTTAACAACATGTCTTGATCTCAAATAACATAGCTTGTTTTTGTAATGAATGTCTTTACTAGATGATAATGCACGACGAATAATAGTGGAACCATCTAAAGTATATAATCAAAAAAATTTAAACCCTTTATCCATAATCCATGCACCATGAGAATATTTCAACAACTCGTGTTCAACTCTAGTGCATCATCCTAGATCATCAAACACATGTATAGACAAAAAATTCAACTTAAACTAAAAAAGATACCTCATTTTATGTTGAATGAAATAACAATTATCCAACATTTTATGTCTAATTGTACTAATATTATGAACTTTGCAATCTTTATTATCACTAGTTTAAATGACTCCACCATCTTTCGACTTCAAAGTTTCAAAGTAGTATTTCCTTGGCACATTTGCTAAGAGCATCCCGAGTCCATGATCCAAATCTTCTTTGTCTTCAAACTCGACACCACTAGTACACTAGAACTCTCATAACCATCATCATTTGACGCAACTACAATCTGAAACAAAATATTCATTGTCCCTTCTCTCACAAAAATCTTCAATATTTAGCATATCGGTCTTCTCTTCTTGTGTTAGGCATGCATGCATCAATGTCTCACCCTTTTATGCTTCTAGATACCTTTGATGAGTTAAGATTTCTTGTATCATCACTTTCCACAACCTAAAATCGTTGTCACTTGTAAACTAAACTCATTACCCCCATAGTGGGTGTCACTTGTTATAAAATACAATATTTGACCATGACAAGACATTTTGATGTGTGGGAAAAAGAATATTGAGAACCAAATTAAATGGTCTAAATAAGTTATTCATTATATCAACAAGTGTAAACAAATCCACACATGCAAGAGTAAAATAAAAGACCAGTACACAAAGAATTTGATTACCTATACTTCAAAATTTGTTGCAAGATATTATAAAATGAGTTACAAGAAAAAAAAGTTTCCAAGTTCCTAAGAACAAACCATATTTTCTACCTAAGGGTTTTCTAATCCCTACAACTCTTAATATATGAATCACCTAAATTTAAGGTGTTTATAAGTGTTTTTCAATCCACTAAGATATACCTAAACGTCTTAAGCGTCTTAAAATAATGAATCCTAAGAATCTCTTCATTTGTCTATCTATGTTTCTCTTTATATAAAAACTCCTCAATGACACTTTTATGTCACTCGTACCAAAATCAAGGATAACAACACTTTTAAAAGTTTAAGGAAATATGAAGAAACACATTGTGCTCCTTACAAACACATTAAAGAATTTACGTGGATAGTTTTGACATTGTGTAAGATGTATTTTCAAAAATTACTAGTTAGTTGTTCACTTTTAATGGTTGTTTTGTACAGTTAATGATATGAATATGTCTTTATCTTTAATAACTAATGGTGATATTGGGGTTGATGAATAACTTTAGTACGACAATCCTTCTTATGCAATATCCAGTGGGATGATTGTAATTGAAAACACTTTGAAAATCAAGTCAATGACGACCATAAACTTAAGGTTTACTATTTAGAATGATGTGTACCCGAGTCTGAACCATTTGTTTGACTTTATAATTATATTCAAAGTTTTAGAGGCGCTTTAGAATCTTCCTCCACAACACTTATCTGAAAGGACAAATGTTAGAGGATTTTGTTATTTCGTCATTTGAAGGTCCTCATATATAAATCGGTCATGATCATGCTGCTAGGCATGACTGTATCATAGTTCACAAGTTCTAGAGTCTTCTTGGAAGACAGTAAGATGAAAGGGCAGGTAGCAGGGGATCAAGTTTCTCTTATTATCCACTACTATAAAAAAAAACTTTTATCTCAGTTGGAAAATGAATTTTACCTCAGCTTTATAGGTAAGGTAACAGATGGTGACATGAAAACACGCCATTTTCCCCCCAGGTAAAGTTCCACTAGGGAAAAATTATATTGGTCAGGGTCTGATCCCCAACAATAGCATTTTTGGATTTTCAAAAATTCATCACTTTTTTACCTCGGTTGCAAATAATACCCGAGGGGTAAAGTCCTATTTACAAAATTTTAGTTTTAACCTATTTTTTTCATTTTAATCTGCAAAACATGAATTTACTGACAAATTCTAAATCTTCTTTGTCATCATCAACAACAATAACAATAAAAATGATATCAATAGAATCTTTAAAAAATAAATTTCAACAACAACAATAACAATAACAACAACAACATCAATAGAATATTTAAACATTAACTCTCTACAACAATGACAACAAATGAACAAACTCAATAGAATCGTTAAATATTAAACCTCAACAACAACAACAACAAAAATAATATTAAACATTTTACTTGATATAATAACGCTACATTAATAAGTTACTTTCATGTTTTCCTAACTAACATTAAAAAATTTAATACGAAATTCCTAGAGAAAAGATTACGTTAAGAAACCAACTTTGATACATTTTCCTGCTCTTGCTTTCATTATCATTGTTTTCATTGTTTAAGTTTACATTTCAGCACTCTGCATCCAAGATGGATAGTTATGGATTTCACGTTTTTATTGACTAGTGAGAGTTTCACGAGGATAACTAATTTTTCATGTGGATTGATGAGTTGACAATGTTTTAACCATTAATACATTATAAATTGACGATAGAGATTCGTAACTTCATATTTGTTATCAAATTGGTCATACATAAAAAATAATAAATAAAATCAAATATGCTACTTTACCTCTCGGTTTCCAACTCAACCGAGGTAATAGATCATAAAACAAAATTTTAAAATTAAAAGGTGATAAAATGTAGTTCCCCGAATTTGAAGGTGTGTCCTCTAAATATTTTAGCTCTTGGTTACCTGCTCAACCAAAGGAATACATGTCATTTAAAAAAAATAGGCAAAACAACCTTTTTCATCCCGAATGTTTAGTGATGGGTTCATTTTGGTCCTTTAATTTTTAAAAGACTCATTTTCATCCCTCAATTGTATTAAATGTACCACGTCTATTATTTGCAGACAAAACACAGTAACATTGTTAAACGTGAAAGTGTTAACATCCACGTCAGTTGCATGTAAGATGTCTTCTTCATATGAATTAGGGTTTCGTGCATACCTTCCATTTGTACCTACCTTCTTCACCAGCGGACGCCATTTATGCATACCTTTTTCACTGCTCATAAGTTGCCTTCATATTCTTCAGTAGCCATCACTTCACATGTTTCCTTCATCTTGTTTCTGTAATCTATGAATAATGACTCATAAAAGTTCTGCTCTGTTGTAAAAGGGGTCTGGGTATGGTGGAGAGTGAGCTATAGTTCTGAATCTGGGTTTAATTCTGCTTTTTTGAAAAATCAATGGAGACCTAACTGTTGGTGTGGTGATTTTGTTATACCCAGAAGGGAAAAAACAAGCAAAAAGTTTAGGAAGCAACTTTGGGGATGTCCATATTATAAGGTATGTTTTATCTTGTTAAGTTTACAATTTTGATTTTACACAGGGGGTAATGTTGTATGTAACTTGTGTAGGGGAATGCAAGTAATGGATGTGATTATTTTGATTGGTTTTATGCTGAAGTGAAAGATGACAGGGACATGTTTATCAAGAATAAAAAAAAGATGTTGGAAATCTTAGAAAAAGAGAATGAAGATCAACATCAGAAATTGTTTAAATATGAAGGATTAATTGAAGAACCTTGAGGGGGCTCTCAATAACAAAATGAAGTGGAAGATATTTTGGAATAATTCATTTTGTGTTGCTTTAAGTGTATTAATCTACAATTTGTTAATGTAATTGTACACTGAAATGGAATTGAATTGTTCTATGGGATGAATGAATTATATTTCTAACTGGTATATATATATATATATATATATATATATATATATATATATATATATATATATATATATATATATATATATATATATATATATATATATATATATATATATTGGTTTAATTTGTTAATGTAATCTGTGCAATTGTTTTATGAGATCAATGAATTATTAATGTAACATGTGCAATGTTGTTTATCATCTGGTATAGTTATTGGTTTAATTTGTGTTCCAATCTGGTATAACCTAACTGGTATAATTTGTAACTGAATTGGTATAATTTGTAACTTAACTGGTATAGTTTGTTACTTAACTGTTATAATTTGTATATTTGGCCACAACAGTAAGGTTTGCAAAATATGTCTTTCATTGCACCATAACATAATTCCCATATAAGGGTTACAAAACATAGTACCAAAATATAAGTTACATTACAGACTTAAGACAACACATTGTACCAAAACTTAAGTGGCATAAGTGACATTACAGACCTAAGACAACACATTGTACCAAAACATAAGTAACATAAGTAACATAAGTGACATTATGACCCAAAACATCATAACTTAAGTGGGCCCAAAATATCTATTTTTTCTTCTTTCTTGCTTGAGATGAAGTGAGCCTAGTTACAGGGCATGCCACATTCCTTGATGTAGATAACCTAGTTATAGGTCCTGGTGATCCCACACTTCTTGTTGGCCTCCTAATTCTTAACTTCTTTATTGGAGTCCCTGAACCACTTGCTTTAGCCTTTGTGTGAGCTTGAGTCTGAGCCTGAGATTGAGATAGTTGTGTTTGAGATTAAGTCTGTGTATGAGCATGAGGTTCATGCATTTGAGATTGAGCTGGTTGTGTATGAGATTGAGCTTGAGTTCCCTGAGCCTGAGACTGAGTTGGTTGTGTCTGATATTAAGCTTGAGTTCCCTGAGCTTGAGACTGAGTTGGTTGTGTTTGGGATTGAGACTGAGTTGGTGGATACTTTCAAGTAAGCTTGTTATGACCAGTTTTTTGCACTTCCTGCATTTAATATGTAATCCAATCCTCCTCAGTTTGTGACCATTTCCATCAACTTCGCCTTGCTCCAAATTCCTTTTCTTTTTTGGCCTTCCTATCATTTTTCTAAATATTGGTGGTTGCACATCATTATAGGCTATCCTTTCCCAGAGGTTGGAGCCATTAACAGGGTAGATGACATGGTTGTATACCTCCTGATATTTTCCTTTTTTGTACATATATGGTATGTAACTCTCTACCTTGAAATTTCTGCTTTTCATAGAAGAAATTGCATGCGCACATGGCAAGGTTGTCAGCTGCCATTTCCTGCATGCGCAACTTTGATCTTGCAAGTTGACACTGAACTTATCTCCAACATTTTCAAGGTACCTAACCTCAACGATATTCTCAACAGATATTCTAGAAAACAAGTATCTTCATATGGTAACTTCCTACAATATGCATTCCAATCACACCATTCTCTGCATATCACTCTTACCCAGTTGTTTATCATTTTTAGAGAACCTCAAATCCTTTCATGACTGAAATGCATATGAAGTAATTGCCTCCTTAAAATCATTCTTTGTTGCAAAATAGGTTCCTAATTCCCATTTGTAGTCTGACATGTTTTTGGGAATTTTGAAAACAAGATACTTCTTCCTATGACAGTTACTTTCATCATCAATTTCACACCCATTCTCCAATTCATCAGTAGCACCTTCACATTCCTCACTATGTTTTTTGCCTTTACCTTCTGCCTCCTTGTCATAACCCAACAGATGTGTAATATCCTCTTCCACTAAACCATCATTGTCTTCATCTGAGTCTTGAAAGAAAACATCTAAGGCATTGTCATACTGGAAACTCACATTATCACTATCACTCATATCCTTATCCCCATTAACATCAACATTATTATCTCCTACCTCACCCTCACTCATATCCTCAACGCCATTAACATCAATATTATTATCTCCTACCTCACCCTCACTCATATTCTCAGGCCCATTAACATCAACATTAATATCTCTTACCTCACCCTCACTCATATGCTCAACACCCTTAACATCAACATTTTTGCCTCCAACCTCAGCCTTATTCAAGTCACTTACACCACCTGCTTTATCATTCAGAACATCTTCAACCAGTTTTCCAATGACATCTTTAGTTTCATCAACATTAACTACAACCTTACTATGGTGTCAGTTTCATCCTCTATAGGTCTATCATAGTAATCAAGTTGAAGTTGAATGTTGCACATACAAATGAACACTCTTATGTACCTTACATAAATCAAATATCTCTTGGGCACCTTTACATCACTCAAAGTAAAAAAACCAACTGTTGGGTCCTTGTATATTATTGTTCCAGATTCCTCATGTCCCAGTTCTTTAAGAATCCATAACACCTCAAAATAACCCCACTTATCAACATCACACTTCACCTCAGCAACTGAACCCCCATAATTTGACTCTTCATCACCTTCGGAAAAAAAACCCCATGGTGTATTACTATGTGCACATATTCATCCATAATATACTTAAAAGTTACAACATTTTGAATCAGGAACACAAAACCCTAAAATGCAAACCCAGATGAACCCTAAAATAGAAATGGGCAAAGATTAAAACAAAAACAAAATGAACATTACCAGTATTATAGAAAGATGAGAAATCTGGGTGCTTTGTTCGTTCTTTCTACGTTCTCCGTTCTTCGTGCTTTCTTCGTTCTGGGTTTGAGAAAGATGATACACGTTCTGTATTTGAGAAAGATGATACACATTCTAGGTTTGAGAGACATCTGAGGATAAAGGTGTTGCCTTTATGTATTACATTGCCAGGTCATCATAAGCTAATACACGGGTGTGCCACATATGCATCTCAATTGACTTTGAATAACATTTTGGACGGTAAGGATAAGCGTGAACCACTTTGAATAAATGGGGGATCAAAATGATACTTTTTAAAATTAAGGGACCAAAATGAACCCATAGCTAAAGGTACGGGACAAAAAAGGGTATTAAGCCAAAAAAATATGACGCGTATGTGGTTTATACATCATTTTTTTGTTAGGCAAGGTGAAAGTTGTCATAAAATATATTACTTGTAATAGTGATTTAACGGTTCTCAAACGTTATTCGATTATGACCAGAAAAACTAATAAGACGCTGGGACCATATCCTAATTTGTTTCAACTCTCAATCAGGTGACCTGATACCATGAGGATTGAGCCTTAGTCCATTCAAAGATTAAGATAAGGGAGTAATTTGTGTTTATAAGTATCCTCATGAAAGTTTTATAAAATTGAAAGTTTTTATAAAACTAAGTTAGATTCAATTCAAATTCTAATATGATAAATATATAAGCATACTCAATATCTGTTGGGTCTCCTAATATTAAGTGAGTGTTATTGAACCATTCAGTTCTTTTTTTTTAAATCAAATGAAAGTAGATATATTAAAGATATGCCAAATTGGTGTTATATGAGGGGACAACCAAACGGGGGATATGACCAATCCAAGTCCTAGAGCCTAAGAATTTTCCAACTACACCATATGTTGGAAACCAAATCAATGTCACGACTAACATACATCGGAGTTGCATCAATAAAGTCTCACAAGAGGATTTTACAATCATTCACAATAGGATCCAAAGCAGCAGAAAAATCGGCATCATTAATACAATCAACCTAAACTAAAGCATAATACTAAATAGTGAAACTCTCAATCTTCATCTCCTTAGCCAATTAGAGACACTAATAGGTAGCAAGAATCTATATCGTACTAGCATCAACGTGGTTGGATAAGCGACTAGAGGCAGCAAGAAAGATATTAGCAATTAGGTCTTTTATGACACATCCAAGAGAAAATATTCCATCAGAGAAACATCCCGCATCCGATTGAACAATCCAGGAATTAGTAACATGCTTCCCATTACCAATAAGAAGGTCCTTACTCGAACATCTCCCATACATTACATCAGCTTCCTCAGTTGACTCCCATATTTCCTGGGCCACTGCACGAGTGTCAGGGGACGCTGAATTAAAGACCACATTATTCCTAGCCTGCCAAATTTTCCACATCACTGTCATCACTGTTTGGCCAACAACACTCTCTTTGTTCAAAACAGAATTGGAGATCCAATCGAGCACATCACAACTAGCAGGCACACGCACACCCAAAGGGGATGAAAAGAAGACTCCTTTTGAAAAGTCACATTGCAAGAAAAGATTAAGGGAGTTTTGAGGTTTTAATTAACAGAAAGGGCAAGAAACATCCAAGGAAATACCTTGTTTGCTCAGGTTGGCTTTAGTTGGCAAGATTTCCTTAACAAACCTCCAAGTGAAGTTTTTGATGCGCTCATTAACTGACACATTCCATAAGTTCTTCCATACCTTTTGCCTCACCCTTGTTGATGGAACTGGTTTTCCTGCATGCGTCAAATCACCTAATAAATGATAAGTAGTCTTGACATAATACTCTCCATCCTTCTCAAAATGCCATATCGCTTTGTCTTCCAGCAACCTATCAAAAAGAGGAATGCTACCAATGTGAGTCACCTAATTATCATCAAAATTTTCCCTAAGAGCCTACATATCTCACATTCCCAGATCAACATCAATCAAGTTACAATCTTTACTATCAGGCTCCAAAACTCGAGCTGGACTGAAATGTTTAAATCCTAGGACATTTGGGATCCAATTGTCTTTCCAGATATCCACCCTTTTCCCGTTACTATCCTTCATCTAGATCCACTCAAGACAACCTCTTTGGCACTGATAATGTTGCGCCACACATAGCTAGATTTGAAATCTACAGGAGCCTCAATAATTTTTCATCTTGGGTAGTACCTGCATTTGAAGAACCTCTCGAATAACAAACCATCGATTTGCATAAGTCTCCAAAATAGCTTTCCCAGTAGACTTAAGTTGAAGTCTTGGATACCCCTGAAACCCAAACCTCCCTCCCCCTTTCCTTGAGACAATATTTCCCAGCTCATCCAATAGATTTTCCTTTCTCCATCTTTTGAACCCGACCAAAAATTTGCCAACATTGATTATATTTCTTTACAACATTGATCAGGAATCCTATAACAACTCATAATATAGGTAGGAATCGATTGAGCACCTAATTTGATGAGAACCTCTTTCCCAACTCTAGAGAGGAACCCTTCCTTCCACCCTTTTACTTTCTTCTGGATACAATCAATTACAAGCTTGAAAACCTGTTTCTTCGATCTACTAAACACCATTGGAAGACCAAGATACCTGGAATGCCTAATAACCCCTCTGAACCCAAGTCTGGCACAAATCATCTCCTTTGGACCTTCCCCAACATTACCACTGAATGAAACTTTAGATTTATCAATATTCACCATCTGATCAGAAGCCTTTTGATAGCTTGAAAGGATGTTCTTGATAAAATCAACTTCCTCAGCATTTTCTCTAGAAAATAGCATGTTCTTGATGTCTAGAGCTAATTTTTCTTGGAAAGTCATTTTCTATGTTGAAACATTATAGGTCACTTTGTCTAAATCCTAATTTGAAAGTCAACTTCCCAAGGCCATAACTTGCTCAATTTTTATGGTATGAAAGACTTGCAATTTGAAAATCAAATTCAATATGTCTACTTCAACTTTTATGTTTGGAGTGAGAGCTAAATCAACTTTTATGAGCATGTGATATGAGGAAACGTTATAGGTCATTTTGAACCAATACCATTAAACAAGTGATTTTCCTCAACTTCAAAAACGCATACCTCTCGTATTTTAAATCTAAATGATGTCAAATTGTTGACCATTTTTAAGGTCTTTGAAAGATCTACAATTTTTATGAAGGCACTTTTCTCATTTGGATATCACATAAAAAGTTTAGTAAGGTGGAACATTGAAGTATATGACTTGACACTTAGAAAAATTTTCAACATGTTGAAATTTCCAAACTTCCACCTCAAAATTCAACATGATCCAAGTTCCAAATGGAAAAGTGTTCAACATAAGAGTTGTTCCTCTTGATCTAAGCTTTCCAAAAAGTCCTAGTTAATTCATTTTGGATGAGGTTTGCTAGGGTTGTGCATGGTGTTAACAAGCCTGCACCAATTGGAAAAATCAAATGTTCAAATGACCATTTTACTTTGCCTTGCCATTCAAGCTTCATTCAGACTTCAGCACAGTTGAATTTGGACCTTAGTGCATTGTTTCATGGGCCTGTACACGCCCATGCAAGCATGAGCATGACATTGCCAAATTTGGAAGAAATTTCAAGTGTGCAAATAACACTTCAATTTTCTATAAATAGAGACCCTTGCGCGCCAACTTTGCCTCCACTCTTCAAATCCTCACAATTCAAAGGAAAACCTGATGATTTTCACTTGAAAATTGAGTTTGAATCTCATTGTTTGGAGATTAAAAATCTCTAGGATCCAAAGCTCTGTACCAATCCTAATCCACTTCTGCAAGCTATTGGAGCAAGATCAAACAAGAATTGAAGCAAAAGAGATCAAGTTCTACACATCATTGAAGGTATTTTCCAGATTTTTTTCTTCTCTTCGATTCTCACTTAATTCTCATCAATTCTCTTGGATCTTTGGTTGTCTGTTGTCCTACCAATGTAGGCAAGAAGATTGAGTTGCTTTGAGGTCAAATCGAAGCAACTCAGTTGACACACCTCAAAATTCAACTCCTCATATCTTTCTATATATTTGGAGTTTGTTAAAATTAAGGTCAGATTCGTGCTCTACGCCATTTTTTCTTTCAGATCATGTCCTCCTTTTTCATTTTAATCATGGTGATGATTGAACAAGTCTGGCGAGGTTCTCCCGAGAAGGTGATCGGCCTTTGGTTCCGGCAGTGATGTGGCATGGTTCAATTTTTATGATGAAGAACTCCCTGAGGAGGGTAGGAATCATAACTTGGGTTTACATATCTCCATGAATTGCAAAGATGACGCTTTATCTAACGTGCTTGTTGACACCAGATCCTCGTTGAACATGCTGCCAAAGTCAACATTATCAAAGTTGTCATATCAAGGAGCGCCTATGAGGTATAATGGCGTAATCGTCAAAGCTTTTGACGGTTCACACAAAACAGTGATTGGTGAAGTGGACCTTCCAATGAAGATAGGTCCGAGTGATTTTCAAATTACTTTTTAAGTAATGGATATCCACCAGACCTACAGTTGTCTGTTAGGAAGACCATGGATCCATAAGGTGGGAGTTGTTACCTCCATATTGCATTAAAAACTCAAATTTTTCAAGAACGGGAAATTAGTCATTGTTGGCAGGGAGAAGGCGATGTTGGTTAGCCACCTGTCATCTTTCTCTTATGTTGAAGCTGAGGATGAGGTTGGAACTCCGTTCCAAGCCTTATCATTTGTTGCTGAGAAGAGAGTTGGGGAACCTATGTCCTCATTGAAAGATGCAAGAAGGATTGTTGAAGAAGGAATTGTTGACCAGTGGGGGCGAGTGTTAGAGGTCACCGATAACAAGAGTAGAACCGGTCTGGGTTTTCAGCAAGGTTCGTCAACTGCTAGATCAGAGGATATGCAACTCAGCTTTCATAGCGGAGGGTTCATTCATGGAAATGAACAACACTTAGCTACTGTGCTAGAGGATGATGAAGAGGAAGACTGCACCAATTTTGTGACACATGGAAAGGCTTGCGATAATTGGACTACTGTTGATATTCCTGTTATAATGCATTGATATAAGTAATTGCTTTTATTTGTTTTTGAAAATCCTTTTCCTATGCCTAAGAGAGAAGTGAACATTGTTTGGCATTTTTAAATTTGATCATCAATAAAATATAATTCTATTCATCCACATCTATGATGTTTTGTTTTTACTTTTTGCTTTATTTTGAAAATGGTAATCACAAAAAACATAAATAAAAAATATAATTATCCATCTGCATAATATTTGGCCACAAATTCACTTCTCTAAAATCAAAATATCAAATCATTATGCAGGATGGTTTCTAACCCTATTGAATACAATGATCCTTCTCCTTCTCCAAATTTTGAATTCCCTGTGTTTGAGGCTGAGGAGGAAAGTGATGAAGAAGTAAGTGATGAATTGTCTGGTCTTCTTGAGCATGAAGGAAAAGCCATTCAGCCATTCGAAGAGCAGATTGAGCTAGTCAACTTGGGTTCCGAAGATGATGTGAAGGAAGTCAAGATTGGGTCTCGATTGTGTCCTGAGGTTAAAAAGGGGTAGATTGATCTTCTCTGAGAATATTCAGATGTGTTTGCTTGGTCCTATCAAGACATGCCTGGTTTGGATTCTGATATAGTGGAGCATAGATTGCCGTTGAAGCCAGAATGCCCGCCAGCCAAGCAGAAGTTGAGAAGAACGCATCATGATTTGGCAGTAAAGATCAAAGAAGAAGTGTAGAAGCAGATTGATGTTGGTTTCCTTGTGACCACTGAGTATCCGCAATGGGTGGCCAATATCGTGCCTATTCCGAAGAAAGATGGAAAAGTCGACATGTGTGTTGATTATAGAGATTTGAATAAAGCCACTCCAAAAGATGATTTCCCTCTGCCACACATTGATATGTTGGTAGACAATGCTGCTAAATTCAAAGTCTTTTCGTTTATGGATGCTTTTTCCGGATATAATCAGATCAAGATGGCACCCGAAGATATGGAGAAGACCACATTCATTACATCTTGGGGAACATTTTGTTATAGAGTGATGCCTTTCGGTTTAAAGAATGCTGGTGCAACTTACCAAAGAGCAATGACTACTCTTTTCATGATATGATACATAAAGAGATTGAAGTATATGTTGATGATATGATTGCTAAATCTACTGATAAAGAGGAACATGTCGAGCATTTGTTGAAGCTATTCCAGCGTTTGAGGAAGTATAAACTCCATTTGAATCCCAATAACTGTATTTTTGGTGTTCGTTCTGGTAAGTTGTTGGGCTTTATTGTCAGCGAGAAGGGTATTGAAGTTGATCCTGCCAAGGTCAAAGCAATACAAGAGATGCATGCGCCCAAAACTGAGAAGCAAGTCAGAGGTTTTCTCGGCCGCTTGAATTATATCTCAAGATTCATTTCACACATGACTGCCACATGTGCGCCTATATTCAAGCTTCTTCAGAAAGACCAGTCTTGTGATTCGACCGAAGATTTCCAGAAATCTTTTGACAGTATCAAGGAATATCTTCTTGAGCCTCCGATTCTGTCTCCACCAGTTAAAGGAAGGATGTTGATCATGTATTTGACTGTGCTTGAAGATAGTATGGGTTATGTTCTAGGTCAGCAAGATGAGACTGGAAAGAAAGAATATGATATTTACTACCTCAGTAAGAAGTTCACCGACTGTGAGACTCGGTATTCTATGCTAGAGAAGACTTGTTGCGCATTGGCTTGGGTTGCTAAGCGTATGCGTCAGTACATGTGGAATCATACCACTTGGTTGATATCCAAAATGGGTCCAATCAAGTATATATTTGAGAAGCCTGCTTTAACTGGAAGGATTTCCGGTTGGGTGATGTTGTTATTAGAGTATGATATCAAATATCGGTCTCAAAAAGAAATCAAAGGTAGTGTGTTGTGATGCGTGTTTTTCGCAAGTATACGAACGCGTCAGAGTAATATAAAAGATTTTCGAATCCACAGAGACCAAATGTCAATCTATCGTTATCTATTGTTACGGTGTTTATCTAAGGTAATCGAAACAAGGTTTTTAAGAGTGCACAATGAAAAATAAAGTATTAAATTAAATTCAATTAGTAAAGACAGGTTCGAATATAATTCACATAATCAATTAATAATCCAAGTACTTGCTAATAGAATTACTTATGGGCAGTGTTTCTTACTTTGAAAAGAACCAATTTAACGGGAACTGTCGCTTTCGCGTATTCAGAACCGAGTTGTACTCCCTAATCAAACCCTCTTATTGTTACTTATAAAATGGCGCGCATTGCGTTAGAGTAGTAAACCTATTTTTAAGAAATATAGTGTCTTGACTAAGTTGAAAATTATTTTGACCTGCGTTTCTTAACCAAAAGAGGTTCTCACGAACCAGACTCTAAACTTATAAACGCGTCCGGAAATAATTTTAAAATCACTTTTCTTTTTAAGTTTAAAACTCCTAATGAACTAAACAAAGCGCTTTCGCTATATTTGAAATAGTTAAAAAACAACTAAGTTTAAACAGACGTCGGACGGCTCTCGATCTTACCAAACGGAAATTAATTGCGGGACAACTTAAGTTGAAAGTCAAAATAGACCTTAAGTGTTTCTACGAACAATTGTACGGATTATCGGTTCAATTACGATCCTTACATTCTAACCTTTAAAGGTTTAGCCAGACATGGTAAAGTAAAAATGCTTTTTAATTTTTATCATAAAAACGTATAAAAAAGGGTAATAAGTGCGAGTGAAGGAAAGTAAATAAAAGTAGTGCGAGTGCGGAAAGTAAATAAAAGTAGTTCGGTGCGAGAAATAAAGGAAAGTAGTGTAGTGTGAGAAATAAACAAATTAAAGGCAGTGCGGGAAAGTAAACAAAATAAAGGCAGTGCGGGAAAGTAAACAAAATAAAGGCAGTGCGGGAAAGTAAACTAAATAAAGGCAGTTCGGGAAAATAAAGTAGGCAAAGGTAAAGCAATAAAACCTGTTCCAATCGGAGGGTCGAATAAAGTGTGGAACAGAAATGAAAATGGCGGCAGGATTAAACTTCCTTCCGAAGTGCTCCAAACTCGATTACAGACTCGATTACACAGTGTGGCAACACTCCGATGTGAAGCGATTACCACTTTTATACAATACTGATATATGCCTAGTTGTAACTAAGTTTGGATGCAGAAACAAATGAAATCAAGGCCCTATTTATAGGCAAGAAAAAAAACATGGAAATTACAAGGATGCCCCTAAGTTTGAAAATGGGAGGGAACCATTTTGTTCTTGTGGCGCCCGCCACAGGAGGAAATTGCAGCGCCCAAGTGGAGATTGTGGGGGACGTGGCAGTCGAGGAGAAGTTGAAACTGGGACACGTCATGGCTGGACCCATGGAGCCCGCCACAGTGGGAGCCACAAGTGTAAAATGCTGATTTTAAGGCTTTTTAGCTCATTTTCGCTCCTTTTCTCGATCAGGGCTTCGATTAGACTGAAAACCTAAAAACAAAGAAAAACATAGTAATAACATAACAAAATAACAATATAACAACTAAAATGCATGCGAAATCGGAGTCGAAAATACGGTGAATTTTAGTGTCATCATGTTGGCTGACCATTTGGTTCACCAACCAATTGAAGATTACCAGTTAGTGTAATATGATTTTCCTGATGAAGAGATTTTGTACTTGAAAATGAAATATTGTGATGAACCATTGCTTGAAGAAGGGCCAGAACCTGGTTCCCGTTGGGGCATGGTATTTGATGGAGCTGTTAATCGATATGGTAATGGCATTGAGGAAGTAATCATTACTCCTCAAGGCACGCACTTTCCATTTACAGCTATATTGACTTTCAAGTGTATAAATAATATGGCAGAATATGAAGCTTTCTTTATGGGACTTGAAGAGGCCATTGATCTCAGACCCAAGTATTTAGACGTCTATGGAGATTCAGCTTTGGTTGTGAAACAGATCAAAGGTGAATGGGATACAAATCAACCGGGTTTGATACCATATAGAGATTACGTGAGGAGGATTTCAACTTTCTTTACAAAGGTTGAATTTCATCATATCCCTCGAGATGAAAACCGGATGGCAGATGCTCTTGCAACGTTGGCATCAATGATAGGAGTGAAATATTGGAATGAGGTTCCCAATTTGACTGTGATGCATCTTGATAGGCCAGCTCATGTGTTTGCTGTTGAAGAGGTCAAAGACGAGAAGCCGTGGTATTACAACATCAATTGTTTCCTCAAAAGTCATATTTACCCGCCTGGGGCATCATTGAAAGATAAGAAGACATTTAGGAGATTAGCCGACAATTTTTACCTGAATGGTGATGTTTTGTACAAGAGAAACTTCAATATGGTTCAGCTCAGATGCGTGGATAGACACGAAGCAGGCTTATTGATGACTGAAGTCCATGAAGGTTCCTTTGGTACACATTCCAATGGAGATGCAATGGCGAAGAAGATGTTGTGAGCAGGTTACTATTGGCTGACAATGGAATCTGACTGTTGCAAGTTTATGAAGAAATGCCACAAGTGTCAAATATATGCGGATAAGATTCATGTTCCTCCGACACTATTGAACGTCATTTCCTCTCCATGGCCCTTCTCCATGTGGGGAATTGATATGATTGGCATGATTGAGCCCAAAGCTTCGAACGAACATTGTTTCATTTTGGTAGCAATTGATTACTTGACAAAATGGGTTGAAGCGGCATCATATACGAATGTAACCAAGTATGTTGTTGTAAGGTTTATCAAGAATCAGATTATATGTCGTTATGGTGTACCAAGCAAGATCCTTATTGATAATGGGTCGAACTTGAATAATAATATGGTGGAAGCTCTTTGTAAAGACTTCAAGATTGCACATCATAATTCTTCTCCCTACAGACCCAATATGAATGGGGCTGTTGAAGCTGCAAACAAGAACATCAAGAAGATTATTCAGAAGATGGTTATAATATATGAGGATTGGCATGAGATGCTCCCATTTGCTTTTCACGGGTATCATACATCCATCCGACTTTCAACAGGGGAAACCCCTTTCTCACTTATTTATGGCATGGAAGCAGTACTCCCCGTAGAGTTGAGATCCCTTCATTGCGTGTGCTCATGGAAGCCAAGTTTACTGAGGTTGAATGGTGTCAAACCAGGTTTGATCAGCTGAATTTGATAGAGGAGAAGAGGTTAACTGCCATGTGTCATGGTCATTTGTATCAGCAGAGGATGAAGAGAGCTTTTGAGTGCGGACATTTCGTTACGGCAATTTGCATGATTTCGGCAGAACTTTGGTTTCCTCACTAGTCACTATCAGATTCACTCCTAGTCATAGTTTTCTCATGGGTTCTAAGCAGCTATTTGTGTTTATACTCTGCATGGTTGTCCCCCATTTGATATGGTGTTGACCTAAAATTCCCCGTAGACTCGATAAAAATCTTTCTCAGCAGATCTCCTCCTTTCCCATATAGGTTTGGTCCTTTGGGACGCTGATCTCTCTTTTCTCCAGCAGTTGTCTCCCCCTTTTTATGGATTGGTCGAGATTGTATCTATGATTCAAATTTTGTGACACCCTTGTATCCTTTGCGATCGTTTTGTCAGCATAATCATCACATATACATATACATATACATATACACTCATATAATTTCATGGTTGCATCATCACATTTGTTGACTCATTCTTGTGATTCTTATTCTCTGTTATGGCGGTACTTTATCCCCATACGAGTTTGGTGTCTGTCCTCCCTCAATTGTAGAGTGTCAGCCCCTTAAGTAGAAAGACTTTAACCTTTCTCCTTTCCCCACTGAGTTATTTCCTCGTGGACGATTATTATTTCAGTTTCCTCCCCAGTTGATTATCTGGATGGAACCACTTCGCTTGAGTTATATCCTCATTGGATTGCGTCTTGATTGACCGTTTCTTTCTGGATCTTACCTAGATAGATGTTTAGGGTCCCCTAAGAGAGTTTATTACCCAATAACTTGTAATATTCCTCAGTTTGCAGTTTGTTACCTCTTGCCCAATACCCGGCAAAAGTACCCCTGTTTTCTCCCTAGTGGAGTCCCCAGCGGAATCATTTTTATGTTTCCCCAGGAAGTATATCCTTGATATGTTCATCCTAACCGATGACAGATATTTTCTTCCCCTGTTTGAGTTTATCCTTGATATGTTCATCCTAACCGATGACGGATACTCTCATCTTTGGTATTCTACCCAGTAAAAAGGTAGTTGTAATCCCTACTTTGTTCCCCAGAGATTTACTCCTTGATATGTTCATACTAACCGATGACAGGTTTCCTTCTCTTTGTGGTATTCTACCCAAGAAAACAGTAGTTGTAAATCCTGCTTTTCTTTCCCCTTGTAGAGTTTATCCTTGATATGTTCACTTTACCCAGTGACGGATATTCTCTCCTTTGGTATTCTATTCAGTAACTGATAGATATAATTCCTATTTCTCTCCTCACAGAGTCTATCCTTGATATGTTCATCCTAACAGATGACGGATTTTATCTTTGATGGTATTCTATCCAACATTCGATAGATGTAATTCCTACTTTTTGTTCAGTTGGTTTATCCTTGATATGTTCATCCTAACCGATGACGAATATCCTTCTTAACATTCCCAGGAAAGTCTATCGTTGATATGTTCATCTTAACCAATGATGGATTTTCTTTCCTTTAAGTTTATCCTTGATAAGTTTATCCTTGATATGTTCACCTTAATCCTTGATATGTTCATCTTGGTCTTCTGCCCAGTAGCTGGTAGTTATAATTCCTATTTCTGCAGTTTTCCCCAACAAGGTTATTCTTACCCAATAACCAGTAATGAATACACCCTCTTGACGGTTCCTCGCGAGTCATCCTTTATATGTTCATCCTAACCGATGACGGATGTCCTCTCTGTTAGATCTTTATTATCTCCTTACTGAGTAACCGGGAGTGGATCATAAATTTCTGCTCTTCCTGTGTTGAAGTCTATTTCTTCCCCAGTTGAGTTAAGTGCGCATTTCCTTAGTGAAATCGCTTTTCCTGCATGATTCAAGTATTTCAGTTTTATCCTGATCTACTCGTTTCCCCTGCAATTGTTTTCGTTTCCCCGACTGAGTCTTTCCATTTTCATGGAATTCCTCTAGTCACCCAGCAGTTTTTAAGTCGTAGCCTGGCCTACGCATAACCCTTTTATCCCCTTAGAGTATTTGTCTCCCCAATGAGTTTTTGTTACGGGATGCATTATGCTCTTGCGGACCTTCGATCTCTGTGATTTCTTTTCCTTTGTGGCAACATTTTCCCATAGAGAATTTCTTTTTACATTCATATCATATGCATCATGAGGTCTCTTAGGGACCAAAAATTTGTTTCTATATGTTGTTATTTGAGCCCATTCTACTGAGTCGATATGAAGATTTAAACCTTCACCTCCTCATTTAGAATGTCCTTAAATAGGGGCAGCTGTAAGACCCTAATTTTGGCCCAAAGATCCCTCATGTAATCTCATCATATGCATTAGCATTGGGATCATACCTTGGCATCCTCCTTACCCCTCTTTCATTGGGTTTGTTTTGGGAGAGATCACCAATAACCATATGATTGTATCATACTTGTATTTTTTCATTTTACTAACCAAAATACCAAAAATGTGTCTTTGCATTTGCCTAACTCTTTTGTAGGTAGGGCATGATCACCATTGATCTATCAAGTTCACATCTAGGGTTTAAGACCCTCATTGCTAAGAGCACAACCAAGGATTGATCCAAAACATCTCTAAGCATCATATATGAGTCCCAATGATCTTTACATGTTATTTTGATCAAATATTCTTCAAGAGTTTGGAATTGGTTTGCATTGGAAACCATAGTTTGTCTGGGTATCTTGAGTAACTTCTTCAACAAGCTTCCTCATCAATTGATCAAATTCCTCAAGGAAAACTTCAAAATTCATCATCTTATGCATGTATGATCTATCATGAGCCTAAAAAGTCAAGAGAATTGCAAGTTAGCAAGTTGTTTGATGGTGGTTGGCCAGATGAATTCATCTGATCAAAACTGGGTCTCCCTAGACCCTATCTCCTACAGTTTTCATCATATGAAAATTATTCCAAGAGAAAAGTTACTCTAAATGAAATTCCAAACAAATTTAATGTTGATCTCTAGTTCTAATTTTGCTTGTAAAGTCGTTTTCTATGTTGAAACATTATAGGTCATTTTGTCTAAACCCTAATTTGAAAGTCAACTTCCCAAGGCCATAACTTGCTCAATTTTTATGAGATGAAAGATTTCCAAGTTGCACAATCAAATTCAATATGTCTACACCAACTTTTATGTTTGGAGTGAGAGCTAAATCAACTTTTATGAGCATGTGATATGAGGAAACATTATAGGTCATTTTGGACCAATACCATTGAACAAGTGATTTTCCTCAACTTCAAAAATGCATAACTCTCTCATTCTAAATCCAAATGATATCAAATTGGCGTATTTTGAAGTTATTTTAAATAGCTACAACTTTGATGAAGGCACTTTTCTCATTTGGAGCTCACATAAAAAGTTTAGTAAGGTGGAACATTGAAGTATATGACTTGACACTTCGAAAAAATTTCAACATGTAAAAATTTCCAAATTTCAACCTCAAAATTCACTATGATCCAAGTTTCAAATGGAAAAGTGTTCATCATACGAGTTGTTCCGGTTGATCTAAGCTTTCCAAAGAGTCCTAGTTCATTCATTTTGGATGAGGTTTATTAGGGTTGCGCATGGTATTAACGACCTGCACCAATTGGAAAAATCAAAACTTCAAATGACCATTTCACTTTGCCTTGCCATTCAAGCTTCATTCAGACTTCAGCACAATTGAATTTGGACCTTAGTTTTAATTGCTTCATGGGCCTGTACCCGCCCATGCAAACATGAGCATGACATTGCCAAATTTGGAAGAAATTTCAAGTGTGCAAATAACACTTCAATTTGCTATAAATAGAGACTCCTTTGAGCTCATTTGAGAGGATCCTTGCGCGCCAACTTTGCCTCCACTCTTCAAACCCTCACAATTCAAAGGAAAACCAGATAATTTTTACTTGAAAATTGAGTTTGAATCTCACTGTTTGGAGATTCAAAAACTCCAGGATCCAAAGCTATGTACCAATCCTAATCTACTTCTACAAGCTATTGGAGCAAGATCAAACAAGAATTGAAGCAAAAGAGATCAAGTTCTGCACAACATTAAAGGTATTTTCCAGATTTTTTCTTCTCTTCGATTCTCACTCAATTCTTATCAATTCTCTTGGATCTTTGGTTGTCTGAAATCCTACCAATGTAGGCAAGAAGATTGAGTTTCTTTGAGGTCAAATTGAAGCAACTCAATTGACACACCTCAAAATTCAACTCCTCATATTTTTCTATATATTTGGAGTTAGTTAAAATTGAGGTCAGATTCGTGCTCTACACCATTTTTTCTTTCAGATCATGTCCTCCTTTTTCATTTTTATCATGGTGATGATTGAACCAGTCCGACGATGTTCGCCTGAGAAGGTGACCGACCTTTGGCTCCGACAGTGATGTGGCATGGTTCAGAGCTACTGATTTCATTTAAAATGTTTTAATCACAGACGTTGATTTAATTACCACTTGTGTGGCGCGCTGACTAAGACCCATCATGGAATGCCCGTTTGTGCCCACTTGATCTGCCACCTCAATTACTGAGGGAGATCAAGTGGTCCACGTTTTTTTGTATTTTCTGATTTTCATTTTATTCCTTTGATTTTCATTAATTCATATTAATTTTAATATTGATCCAAAAAATATGAGAGTTTCACTAGAAAATTTTAAATAAAATCCTCTTTCATATTTTGAATTAAAATTATTTTTTGGATCATTATTAATATTTTTAATGATTTAATTGATTTTTTGATTATTCTTAATTGTTAAAAAATACTTTTAAGTTTCCAAAAACTTTGAATTTTTTCTCCAATGTCCTTTGACCTTGTTTGACCTATGATAAATCTCAAGGTCATTTCTTTAGTGTTTTGATGAGGTTTTAGGAAATTGACCAACCATATTTAAATTAATGCATTATTTTTAGTTTTTTTAATTGAATAAATTCAAAATAATTGTGTTGAGCCATTTTGATTGATTTGTGTAAGTTTGACTTATGTTGTTGGGTCTTGGTCAAGGTTGATTTGACTTTGCTAGGTTAAGATCATTGGATTTAGGGGATTGATGGAATGTACATTCCATCTCCCAAAATGAATGAATGATCTTAATTTGGTAAAAGTCCTCCTTTTTCCAATTTGAGTTTGATCCACTTCCCCTCCCTCTTCATCTTATTCCCCTTCTTTATGCATTCATGTCAAGGTCCTATGATATCTCTATATCCTAAGGCTAGTTGATTGCAAAATCAACATAAGTATGGATGAGATTAGGCCACTACTTTTGCATATTCTTGAAGATCCATTTGAGTTCATCTGTAACATGATCATTGTGAAGCTGTTATTTTGAACCTGTGACTTGTGGCATTGTGGAATTCATCTGCTACATGGGTAAATTTAAAGAAGATCATGGAGTTGCTAAGCTTGGATGTGGCTATCTTTATTTGATGCATTGCTTCTCAAGTTGATATATTGTGCATTGTTTGTTGCTTTATTCTAAAGTCCAAGGGAATTTGGGTTTCGATATGACATTCTTGTCTATTGGATTGCAGCTCATTGGTCAGATCTTTTCAACTCTTAACTTTTAAATTTATGCTTAGGATTAGTCTCTTCATCTCCTCCCCATTTATTTAATTTCAAAATCTCTCCCTCCTTTCAAAAATCTTCTTTTCTTGTGTTTTTTGATTTCTAAACTTTGACCATATTGCAAACTAGAAACTTTGGCCTTATACCATTGCATTTTCAAACTCATTTTCTTAATCAAACTTGTAAATAGACTTAACCATACTTGACTTAAAATTTCCAAAATCCAAAAATAACTAACTCATTCAAACCATTTTTAGGCCTTTGTGCCTTTCAAACTTAAATTTTGTTAAACGGAATGTATCCACTTTGAAATTTATACCACGAACTACGAGGTTTTGATCTCTCATTTTTATGTTGGTACGTAGGCACAAGCCCGAAGGTCTTCTCAAACACAAAAATATAATTAATGAATTCTTTTCTCATCCACCCATTCTATTTGCTTTCAAACATCATTTTGTGCAAAATACATATGCACACAAAAAGGGCTCCCTAGGAGTACCTAGGACACTTTGGGTGCTAACACATTCCCTTTGTGTAACCAACCCTCTTACCTGTAATCTCTGGCATTTTATTAGTTTTGATTTGAAAACTTCTTACTTTTGGGTTTTCTTCGTACTTTTCCATTTTCCCTTGGAAACAATAAAAGCGCGGTGGGGACTCTTGTTATTTGATGTCTAGCTTATCCATAGCTTGATGATCATGAATTTACCTCTACATAAAATAATTGGCGACTCTGTTAGGGACTAGTCTCCAGTGGGTTTAGCCTACTTTTTTGTGTGTATATAATTGTGTATTTGATGTGTGTATATATTTGTTTGTGTGATATAATCTGCTTGTTGTGCTTGGTGATTTCTGAGTGGTGAGATAAGTTCTAACCCGAACTTGAGTGCAATTAAGATAGGAGGATGGTATAGTCATGTTCGACTTGTGTGGAGTAGTCCTTAACAAGTTGGCTTGAGACCCATCCACTCAGTGGAGACCCTTTTGGATTTGGAAATGTCACACAAGTATTTGTGGTTAGGCATTTACTATGTCTAATTTGGGGTCCGAGAAGTTGAGGACCGTAGAACATTTACCCCCTCTTGGCCTATTTAGGACGTAGTGCGGAGACTGTTCAAGTGTAGACTTGATAATAGTTGTTACGCGATACTACACTCAGACGAGTTTCTCTTGAGAATATTATGGGTTGATGAGTCAGTCATCCTAACCTGTAATATCCGATAGATGGAATTAAGACTCTGGGAACTTTTTAGAACATGATCTATAGGTTGTTATCCTTAGTTCACTCCCTTAGGATGGTTCTTACCCAGACTCCATGCTCGTGACTTACAACAAACCCTTGATTCTTGGTTGATCCAATCAAGTCTTCTCAATATCAATGGAACTTGGGTGTTGATAAGGTGTAAACCATAATCTACCAAAATGGATGATTGATCTTGACAATGACTTAATTCATCCCTTGACCTTTGTTTGTTTGCTTTATGTGTGATCCCTTATTTGTGATTGTTGCATTCATGCATTCATGCGCATCATAACATTCATCACACAAAAATTTCAAGGAACTGAGGTGTTATTTGCAAATATTTTCAAACCATGGATTATGGACGAAGGAACACTAAGAAGTACAGTTTCAGATGCCCCTACTTGAAAGAGTTAAGGAAGCTAGCATCTTTTGTATTAGATCCCTTGGACTTCAAACAATGTCATGGGAAGCTTCTGTCTATTTTGTCTACTGATGTGGTTGAAGGACTTCTGAGTGTGTTGGTTCAGTTTTATGACCCCCTCTACCGTTGCTTCACTTTTCCGGATTATCATCTTGTTCCTACATTAGAGGAGTATGCCCATCTCTTAGGAATACCTGTTTCTAGCAAAGTGTCATTTAGTGGATTGGAAGAGATTCCCAGATCTCATCTTATAGTTGAAGCTTTTCACCTGAAGAAGTCTGAGATAGAGGCTCGTTGGGTGAAGAAAGGAGGAGTGTTTGGATTGCCATCTGATTTCCTCATCAAGGAAGCTACTGCTTTTTCTCAAGCCGATAGTGTGGACGCTTTTGAAGCTATCTTTGTGTTGCTCATCTGTGGATTAGCTTTGTTCCCTAACATTGACGGTTTTGTTGATGTTAACGCCATTAGAATTTTATTGATTGGGAACCCTGTGCCTACTTTGTTGGGTGATATGTACTTCTCTTTGCATCTAAGGAATTATAAGGGTGGTGGAACTATTGTCTGTTGCATTCCTCTTTTGTACAAGTGGTTTATTTCGCACTTGCCTCAGACGCCTACTTTTGTGGAGAACAAACAATGTTTATGGTCGTCACAGAGACTTATGTATCTCACTAATGATGATATAGTTTGGTATGATTCTTTATTGGGTAGCTTGGAGATTATTGATTGTTGTGGTGAATTCTCTAATGTGCCTCTCATTGGTACACAAGGAGGAATTAACTATAACCCTGCTTTGGATCGTCGTCAACTTGGGTTCCCCTTGAGAGACAAACTTAATAACTTGTTGTTAGAAGGTCTTTTCTATCAAGAGGGTAAAGATTCCCAACATTTGAAGCAGAAGATTGTGCATGCTTGGCATAATGTGCATAGGAAAGGAATATCTGAGCTTGGTCCGCGCAATTGTGTAGCTTTGGAAGCTTACACTCTTTGGGTGAAAAAGAGAGATTTGGAATTGAAGATGCCTTATCCTTGTGAAAGAACTAGGTCTATGGTTGTGGTTGGGCCATTAACTCTCCCTAACCAAGATGTAGAGGAGTTGGAAGACGCGCTTGCCAAGATGAAGCGAGAGAAGGACAAGTGGGAAGAGTGGTTCCATGCTTTGAGCAAAAAGCATGAGGAGTTGCAGCTTGAGTCTAAGGACAAAGATGCACTTATTGAGATACTTGAAGACCGAGTAAAAAAGAGACAGAGAGAGCCAGAGGTTTCATCTTCTAGCATGCCTCAGCCTTCTGTTGCTTGGAAGAAGATTGCCGATCATCTTGTCCTCGAGAAGACTCAGATGAAGGCTTCTTTTGAGATCGAGATCTGACGCATTTGAAGGAAGTACGCGCATACAGCCAGATCTTCTGACATTATTGTTAGGGATCCTTAGGATGACTAGTCTCCTTTTCTCTTGTATTTTTCATTTGGTTGCTGAAATTGTACTCAGTGTAATCCTTCCAATTATATAAATAAAAGAGATTCTTATGGCCATATCAAATTGTTGCAATTATATATATATATATATATATATACATTTATATATATATATATATATATATATATATATATATATATATATATATATATATATATATATATATATATATATATATATATATAGTAAGTTCCTTGAAAATAAAAACAATCAAGCATTGCATTTCATGCATCATTTTCATAAACAGGTTTCTCTTTTGCCAGATGTCTCATTGGTGTTTCTTCTGTGCTTCAGCCAAGCTGACTCATCGATATAATACTCGCGCCAATCACTCCAGAATCATGGAACATCTCGAGCAAGAGTATAGAGATTTGAAAGAGGAGATCGCCCGCCTGACTGCCATGATGGAGTCAGTTCTCGCTGCACAGAGCCAGTCTTCTCCAATGCCTGCAACTCCTCCTCCTTAGAGGATTGTTATTTCAGAGGTAGCTACCTCTACTATTCCCGCAACTGCTGCTCATTTTGCACCTACCATGTATGTCGAATTCCCGTGGGGAATGCCTCCGAACTTTGTGCCTGAAGGCTTTGCGCCTACATTTGCTTCCATGCCGACATCTAGCCCGGTCATGTCGGGGCCACCGCCTATCGTGCATACCTTACCTCGTGTGGAGGACACCATTTATCATTCCGAGCCATCTGAGGGACCGGATGTATATGAGAAAATGGATGAAATGAAAGATTAATTTCTTGAGCTGCGCAAGAAATTGAAGACCTTTGGAGGTAAGGACCTATTTGGGAAGAGTGCCGCTGAAGTGTGTCTAGTGTCGAATGTGAAGATTCCAGTGAAATTCAAAGTGCCTGACTTTGAAAAATACAAAGGGAACACATGTCCGCTCAGTCATTTGATGATGTATGCCCGCAAAATGTCTACCCAAACAGATAACGATTAGCTGTTAATCCACTACTTTCAAGACAGTCTGACCAGTGTTGCGCTAAGATGGTATATGGGGTTGGATAGTGCGAGTATCCTCACTTTCAATGACTTGGGGGAAGCATTTGTAAAGCAGTACAAGTACAACATTTATATGGCTCCCAACCGAGATCAGTTGAGAGCACTATCTCAGAAGGACAAAGAGATGTTTAAGGAGTATGCACAGAGGTGGAGAGAACTTGCTGCTCAGGTCAACCCTCAGAAGAAAAGGAGATGACCAAGATTTTCCTAAACACCCTTAGCTTATTTTATTATGAGAAGATGATTTCTAGTGCCCCCAGTGACTTTACCGAAATGGTAAATATGGGGATGAGGCTAGAAGAAGGTGTCCGAGAAGGACAGTTGTCTAAGGAGGAAGTATCGTCCAATAAGAGATACGGCAACAGTTTTGGTAAGAAGAAGGATAATGAAACCAATGCAATTGTTAGTGGGAGGCAGAGGATGCCTCAAATCAGAAAAAGTCAACCACCCCGTCAACATCATCATCAGGTATCTTCGGTTATTCTTGTATTTTCAGCAAGTCAATTAGCATCAGTTCAACAACAACAACGTCAACAACAACAACCACAACAACAAACAAACATCTACAACAACAACAATACCAACAATCATCAGCAACAGAATTTTAAGAGGAAGAAGGTCTCTTTCGACCCGATTCCTATGACATATGCAGAGCTTTACCCATCTTTGGTTCTCAAGAACCTACTCCAACCAAGAAACCCTCCGCAAATTCCTTAACCACTTCCATGGTGGTACAAGTCAGAACTCCGATGTGCTTTTCATCAAGGAGCACCTGGACATGACATTGAGAACTGTTATCCACTCAAGTATGAAGTTCAAAAGCTGGTTAAGAGTGGAATGGTTTCCTTTGAGGACCGTGCGCCGAATGTTAAAGCAAACCCACTGCCTGCCCATGGAAATTCATCTGTTAATATGGTGGACGGTTGTCCTGGGGTGTTCAGGGTATTTGATGTACGCTTCATAAGAAGGTCATTGGTGATGATGCACAAGGATATTTTCTTGGTTAGTGATTGTGAGCATGACCATGATGGTTGTGATATCTGCAGTGTTAACCCGAGGGGTTGTATGGTTATGAAAAGAGACATCCAGCGGTTGATGGATGAGGGTATGATTCAGATTGTTCAATCCTGACACATAGAAGATGATGTCAATGTATTTGTTCCCATATTCAAGAATCCTGAGAGGGTGGTGATTCAATATGATAGCAACAATAGTAACAATATCAGCCAAAGATCGGTATCGCCGTTGGTCATACAGTTGGCGGGTCCAGTCCCGTACGCATCCGATAAGGCTGCTCCTTATTAGTATAATGCAACTATGCTGAAGGATGGTCAAGAGGTTCCATTACCTACGACCAATTCTGTTGTGAGCATTGCTGATGTTACCAAGGTGACCAGCAGTGGTCGAGTGTTTGGGTCGGTGTTCCCAAAAGATGTAGAAGATGGTTCAGTTGGTAAGAAGGTAGAAGTGCCTGCAGTAGATCCAGTTAGTGCTCCAAAGCGTTAGTCTGGTGAATCCATCAATTTGAAGACTAACGATGATGATGAGGTACTTTGATTAATAAAGAAAAGTGAATTCAATATGGTGGAGCAGCTGCTCCAAACCCCCTCAAAAATTTCAGTACTGTCTCTGTTGATGAATTCAGAAGCGCACAGAGAATCACTGCAAAGAGTTCTAGAGCAAGCTTTCATAGAACATGATGTTACGGTGGATCAGTTTGATCATATTGTGGATAACATCACTTCCTGCAACAATCTCAGTTTTTGTGATGAAGAACTCCCTGAGGAGGGTAGGAATCATAACCTGGCTTTACATATCTCCATGAATTGCAAAGATGACGCTTTATCTAACGTGCTTGTTGACACTGGATCCTCGTTGAATGTGCTGCCAAAGCCAACATTGTCAAAGATGTCATATCAAGGAGCGCCTATGAGGTATAATGGCATAATCGTCAAAGCTTTTGACGGTTCACACAAAACAGTGAATGGTGAAGTGGACCTTCCAATGAAGATAGGTCCGAGTGATTTTCAAATTACTTTTCAAGTAATGGATATCCACCCGACCTACAGTTGTATGTTAGGAAAACCATGGATCCATGAGGCAGGAGTTGTTACCTCCATATTGCATCAAAAACTCAAATTTGTCAAGAAAAGGAAATTAGTCATTGTTGGCGGGGAGAATGCGTTATTGGTTAGCCACCTGTCATCTTTCTCTTATGTTGAAGCTGAGGATGAGGTTGGAACTCCACTCCAAGCCTTATCTATTGCTGCTGAGAAGAGAGTTGGGGAACCTATGTCCTCATTGAAAGATGCAAGGAGGATTGTTGACCAGTGGGGGCGAGTGTTAGAGGTCGTCGATAACAAGAGTAGGACCGATCTGGGTTTTCAGCAAGGTTCGTCACCTACTAGATCAGAGGATATGCAACTCAACTTTCATAGCAGAGGGTTCATTCATGGAAATGAATAACATTTAGCTGATGTGCTAGAGGATGATGAAGAGGAAGACTGCACCAATTTTGTGACGCATGGAAAGGCTTACGACAATTGGACTGCTGTTGATATTCCTGTTATAATGCATCGATCTAAGTAATTGCTTTTATTTGTTTTTGAAAATCCTTCTCCTATGCCTAAGGGAGAAGTGAACATTGTTTGGCATTTTCAAATTTGATCATCAATAAAATATAATTCTATTCATCCACATCTATGATGTTTTGTTTTTATTTTTGCTTTATTCTGAAAATGGTAATCACAAAAAACATAAATAAACAATATAATTGTCCTTCTGCATAATATTTGGTCACAAATTCACTTCTCTAAAATCAAAATATCAAATCATTATGCAAGATGGTTTCTAACCCTATTGAATACAATGATCCTTCTCCTTCTCCAAATTTTGAATTCCCTGTGTTTGAGGCTGAGGGGGAAAGTGATGAAGAAGTAAGTGATGAATTGTCTCGTCTTCTTGAGCATGAAGGAAAACCCATTCAGCCATTCGAAGAGCAGATTGAGCTAGTCAACTTGGGTTCCGAAGATGATGTGAAGGAAGTCAAGATTGGGTCTTGATAGTGTCCTGAGGTTAAAAAGGGGTTGATTGATCTTCTCCGATAATATTCAGATGTGTTTGCTTGGTCCTATCAAGACATGCCTGGCTTGGATTCTGAGATAGTGGAGCATAGATTACCGTTGAAGCCAGAATGCCCGCCAGTCAAGCAAAAGTTGAGAAGAACGTATCCTGATATGATAGTAAAGATCAAAGAAGAAGTGCAGAAGCAGATTGATGCCAGTTTCCTTGTGATCGTTGAGTATCCGCAATGGGTGACCAATATCGTGCCTGTTCCGAAGAAAGATGGAAAAGTCCGCATGTGTGTTGATTATAGAGATTTGAATAATGCCAGTCCAAAAGATGATTTCCCTCTGCCACACATTGATATGTTGGTAGACAATACCGCTAAATTCAAAGTCTTTTCGTTTATGGATGGATTTTTCGGATATAATCAGATCAAGATGGCACCCGAAGATATGGAGAAAACCACATTCATTACACCTTGGGGAACATTATGTTATAGAGTGATGCCTTTTAGTTTAAAGAATGCTGGTGCAACTTACCAAAGAGCAATGACTACTCTTTTTCATGATATGATGCATAAAGAGATTGAAGTATATGTTGATGATATGATTGCTAAATCTATTGATGAAGAGGAACATGTCGAGCATTTGTTGAAGCTATTCCAGCGCTTGAGGAAATATAAACTCTGTTTGAATCCCAATAAGTGTACTTTTGGTGTTCATTTTGGTAAGTTGTTGGGCTTTATTGTCAGCGAGAAGGGTATTGAAGTTGATCCTGCCAAGGTCAAAGAAATACAAGAGATGTTTGCGCCTAAAACGCAGAAGCAAGTCAAAGGTTTTCTCGGCCGCTTGAATTATATCTCAAGATTCATTTCACACATGACTGCCATATGTGCGCCTATATTCAAGCTTCTTCAGAAATATCAGTCTTGTGATTGGACCGAAGATTTCCAAAAAGATTTTGGCAGTATCAAGGAATATCTGCTTGAGCCTCCGATTCTGTCTCCACCAGTTGAAGGAAGGACGTATATCATGTATTTGACTGTGCTTGAAGATAGTATGAGTTATGTTCTAGGTCAGCAAGATGAGACTGGAAAGAAAGAATATGCTATTTACTACCTCAGTAAGAAGTTCACCGATTGTGAGACTCGGTATTCTATGCTAGAGAAGACTTATTGTGCATTGGCATGGGCTGCTAAGCGTCTGCATCAGTACATGTTGAATCATACCACTTGGTTGATATCCAAAATGGATCCAATCAAGCATATATTTGAGAAGCCTGCTTTAACTGGGAGGATTGCCCGTTGGCAGATGTTGTTATCAGAGTATGATATCGAATATGTTGGTGTAAGCCCTAGAGGCCAATACTTTTGGTACTTGTATCGAATTATTTATTAATAATAAAAGGCTTTTTCTTTATTACCTTTATTTAATAAAGTCCCTAGAATAGCTAGTCCGTTTAATCTACCAAGTGTGACATGATCATGAGATCACATTAAACATAAGGACACTATTCTTAAAGCATCCGTAATCGAGCTTTATTATGAGGTGGGATAACATTAAAGCATTAAGACTATTATGTATATAGACTGATGATCATATCTCATGGATCATGGTTAAGGAGTTATCAAGTCTTAAACATATGTATGAATGTTAAGAGTAATATTTATACTGGATTGACCCGCTATGAGAATACTATATAGAATGTTATGCAAAGTGTCATAAGTTATTCTCATGGTGATAATGGTGTATACCACTCTTCGACCTGAAACCACTATGGACCCTAGATGTAGAGTCGAGTGCTTTATTGCTGATCAAACATTGTCCATAACTGGATAACCATAAAGACAGTTGATGGGTACTCCACGAAGCATGCTGAGGGACATGAGTGACCTAGCTGGAATTTGCCCATCCTGCGTAACAGGATAAATGTCTATGGGCCCGATATTGAACTGGACAAGGATGACACGATCTATGCCTTGTGTTCAATATAGACATAAGGGCAAAAGGGTAATTATACACATAAATATTATCACATAAGGTTTTGTCATATCACATGACATTTTCGTGTCTTGGGTAGCAATGATATGTTGCTAGATACCGCTCACTGTTTATTATGTTAAATACGTGATTTAATATAATTGCCAATGCCGCGAAAACCTACAGGGTCACACACAAAGGACGAATTGATGAGAGATAGAGTAACCAAGGAACACCGTAAGGTACGATGCACTTAAGTGAATTATAGAACATCGTAAGGTATGGTGTACTTAAGTAGAATACGAAATATGGTGAGGTGCCACATGCTTAAGTGATTTTGGGCATATTATAAGATATGGGCCAAAATACACTTAAGTGGACTTTTTAGCTTGAAGCCCACACAAGTGGTTCTATAAATAGAACCCTTGTGCAAAAGCATTGATTACGGTTGCATTATTTTCGTTTTCTTTCTCTCTCTCTCTCTCACTCAAAGCCTTCATTCGTACCAGCTAGCACTGAGATTGAAGGAATCCTTCGTGTGGACTGAGTAGAGATGTTGTCATCGTTCAACGTTCGTGATCGGTCCGTGGATCTGCATCAAAGGTTTTGATCGTCACAAGAGATTTGCACCAAAGGTTTCATTCGTCACAAGAGGTAAATATTCTATCATTGATCATGACCATTCGTAAGGATCTCTGAAGGAGAAAATTTTAATTTCCGCTGCGTTTTGGATCGCAATTCTCCTTCAGAATACCGATCTCAGAAAGCAATCAAAGGTAGTGTCTTGGCTGACCATTTGGCTCACCAACCAATTGAAGATTACCAGTCAGTGCAGTATGATTTTCCTGATGAAGAGATTTTGTACTTGAAAATGAAAGATTGTGATGAACCATTGCTTGAAGAAGGGCCAGAACCTGGTTCCCGTTAGGGCATGGTATTTGATGGAGCTGTTAATCAATATGGTAATGGCATTGGGGCAGTAATCATTACTCCTCAAGGCATGCACTTTTCATTTACGGCTAGATTGACTTTCAAGTGTACAAACAATATGGCAGAATATGAAGCTTGCGTTATGGGGCTTGAAGAGGCCATTGATCTCAGAATCAAGTATTTAGACGTCTATGGAGATTCAACTTTGGTTGTGAATCAGATCAAAGGTGAATGGGATACAAATTAACCCGGCTTGATACTATTTAGAGATTATGCGAGGAGGATTTCAACTTTCTTTACAAAGGTTGAGTTTCATCATATCCCTCGAGATGAAAACCGGATGGCAAATGCTCTTGCAACGTTGCCATCAATGATAGTAGTGAAATATTGGAATGAGGTTCCCAATTTGAATGTGATGCGTCTTGATAGGCCAACTCATGTGTTTGTTGTTGAAGAGGTCAAAGATGAGAAGCCGTGGTATTATGACATCAAATGTTTCCTCCAAAGTCATATTTACTCGCCTGGGGCATCTTTGAAAGATAAGAAGACTTTGAGGAGATTAGCCGATGATTTTTACCTGAATGGTGATGTTCTGTACAAGAGAAACTTCGATATGGTTCTGCTCAGATGCGTGGATAGACACGAAGCAGGCTTATTGATGACTGAAGTCCATGAAGGTTCCTTTGGTACTCACTCCAATGGACATGCAATGGCGAAGAAGATGTTGCGAGTAGGTTACTATTAGATGACAATGGAATCTGACTGTTGCAAGTTTGTGAAGAAATGCCACAAGTGTCAAATATATGCGGATAAGATTCATGTTCCTCTAACACTATTGAATGTCATTTCCTCTCCATGGCCCTTCATGTGGGGAATTGATATGATTGACATGATTGAGCCCAAAGCTTCAAACGAACATCGTTTCATTTTGGTAGCAATTGATTACTTCACAAAATGGGTTGAAGTGGCATCATATACGAATGTAACCAAGAAAGTTGTTGTAAGGTTTATCAAGAATCATATTATATGCCGTTATGGTGTGCCAAGCAAGATCATTACTGATAATGGGTCAAACTTGAATAATAATATGGTGGAAGCTCTTTGTAAAGACTTCAAGATTAAACATCATAATTCTTCTCCCTACAAGCCCAAGACGAATGGGGATGTTGAAGCTCCAAACAAGAACATCAAGAAGATTATTCAGAAGATGGTTGTAACATATAAGGATTGGCATGAGATGCTCCCATTTGCTTTGCACGGGTATCGTACATCCATCCGCACTTTAATATGGGCAACCCCTTTCTCACTTGTTTATGGTATGGAAGTAGTACTCCCCGTAGAGGTTGAGATCCCTTCATTGCCTGTGCTTATGGAAGCCAAGTTGACTGAGGCTGAATGGTGTCAAACCAGGTTTGATCAGCTGAATTTGATAGAGGAGAAGAGGTTAACTGCCATGTGTCATGGTCAGTTGTATTAGCAGAGGATGAAGAGAGCTTTTGATAAGAAGGTCAGACCTCGTGTACTCAAAGAAGGTGACCTTGTGCTCAAGAAGATCTTGTCGTTCAAGCCAGATTTTAGGGGCAAATGGACTCCTAATTACGAAGGCCCCTATGTTGTTAAGAGAGCCTTTTCAGGAGGTGCTTTGATTCTTACAACTATGGATAGTGAAAAGTCCGCTCGTCCTGTGAACGCAGATGCAATCAAGAAATACTTCGCCTAAAAAAGAAAAGAACAGCTCGCTAAGTTGAAAACCCGAAAGGGAGGCTTAGGCAAAAATGAGCGTCTCGGTGGATTGAAATCCTAAAAGGGCGATCCAGGTAAAAGTTAGAGACATAAAAACAGAAAATAATTATCCCGGTAAATTGAGTACCCCATCTTGGGGAAATTTATGCAAAAATTAGGGATTATGGCAAGCTAATGCATCCTGCTGATATTCAGATTTGGAGACTTTGTTGAGCCCAACGATCGACGGTGATTCATCATCCCCAGTAGCGGCCAAGAGCAATGGACATCAAGAGTCGGTGGTAGGATTAGTGGTCATTTGTATTCAACGTAACCATTTTCCATATAAATTACCATTTTCAACTTTCTAAATATCTATGGAGTCTTGTCATTTACAAGCTACCATTCTATTAAATAAAGTTGAGCTTTTACCCAATTGTTTCTACTCTTATTTATTTTAGCCAAATAGTTTTAAATTTTATTATGATCATTTTTGAAAATTAAAGTTTTAATCAAAATCATTTTTCTTAAACATATAAAAGCATTAATTTTAAGCAATCGATTTCATTTAAAAAAGGAATATCAACAGTGGTTCGAAAGCAGTAAGCCCTAAGTGTGGAGCAGTATTAGCTCTCCCCAAGCAGTAGGCGCAATCTCTCTTTCATTCCTGACAACATTATTCAGTGCTCAGTGTTTGTTGATGTCTCCAAAAGATTATTGTTCGCTATTCCCCAACTGAGTGCGGACATTTTGTTATGGCAATTTGCATGATTTCGGCAAAACTTTGGTTTCCTCACTAGTCACCATCAGATTCACTCCCAGTCATAGTTTTCTCCTGGGTTCTGAGCAGCTATTTGTATTTATCCTCTGCATGGTTGTCCCCTATTTTATATGGTGTTGACCTAAAATTCCCCGCAGACTCGATAAAAATCTTTCTCAGCATATCTCTTCCTTCCCCATTTAGGTTTGGGCCTTTGGGATGCCGATCTCTCTTTTCTCTGGCAGTTGTCTCCCCCTTTTTTGTGGATTGACCGAGATTGTATCGATGATTCAAATTTTGTGACACCCTTGTATCCTTTGCGATCATTTTGTCAGCATAAACATCACATATATATATGCATATACATATACACTCATATAATTTCATGGTTGCATCATCATATTTGTTGACTCATTCTTGTGATTCTTATTCCCTGTTATGGTGGTACTTTATCCCCATACGAGTTTAATGTTTGTCCTCCCTCAATTGTAGAGTGTCAGCCCCTTAAGCAGAAAGACTTTAACCTTTCTCCTTTCCCCACTGAGTTATTTCCTTGTGGACGATTATTATTTCAGTTTCCTCCCCAGTTGATTATCTGGATGGAACCACTTCCCTTGAGTTATATCCTCATTGGATTGAGTCTTGATTGACTGTTTATTTCTGGATCTTACCTAGATAGATGTTTTGGGTCCCCTAAGAGAGTTTATTACCCAGTAACTGGTAATATTCCTCAGTTTGCAGTTTGTTACCTCTTGCCCAATTCCCGGCAAAAGTACCCTTGTTTTCTCCCTAGTGGAGTCCCCAGCGGAATCATTTTTATGTTTCCCCAGGAAGTATATCTGTAAGACTCTAATTTTGACCCTAAGATCCCTCATGGCATCATATCATTGCTCAGTGCATTGCCTCAAGGATCATAGCATGATTTGGCTCCTTAACCCTAGGGTTGGGACTTGTGTGAGTGGTTTGAGACCACCAAGCATGATTGTATTGTATACTATTGCTTTTCTTATTTTGATTACTTATTAAAAACACAAAAATATGTGACTAACTCTTTTTGTTTTGAAGCTCAAGTGATCATGTGCCACAATGCTCCTAGGAGGTTCCTAAGCTCAATGAAATGGCTAGATGAAGATGAGAAGAAGCATGACAATGGTCCACAAAGCTCCTAATCATCATATATGCCTCCCAAGAATCTCAATTTTCCAATTTGATCAACATAGCCCAAAGGGCTTGAGGATTGTTTCCCAAGGAAACCCTAATTCAATTGTGTTTTGACTGTGTCTTGCCCATGAAGCAACCTCAACCTATGATCAAATTTAATCAAGGGAAGTTCTTTAATTCGTTATTTTATGCATATATGAGCCTATTTGACAGTCCTCAATCATTTATTCATCAAGATTGGAAGTTTGGCCTTGAAAAGTTGACCAGTTAAGTCATCTGACTAAGTTGAGCACCATTGAGATATAATGCGTTTGTCAAATGAAGATGACCCTAAGAGAAAAACTGTTGTTAAGAACCATATGAACAACTTTCATGTTCATCAAAAATCCATTTGAAACTTGGAAGGTCATCATTCATTTCAAAACATTATAGGTCATTTTGACTGAAACCCTAATTTTGGGTCAACCTACCAAGGGCATAACTTCATTAATTTTTATGATTTTGAGATGAGACCAAATTCATTGGAAATCTTGAGACGTCTACTTCAAATGTTATGTTGGACAAAATTTCATAATCTTAAAAGAAACACATGTGATAATACCAAACATTATAGGTCATATTAGACCTAATCCACTGAATTTGAAAAAGTACCCAACTTCAAACGCCCATAACTTCATCATAAAAAATCCAAATGATGCAAACTTTGAGTCTAAATTAATCACCTTGAAAAGATATACAACTTTAATGTTGGAGGGTTTTCCATTTGAAGCTTGTATCATGGAAAAAGAGGGGTTTGATTGGGCTTACGTTTGGTGAAAATTTTCAAAGGTGACTTAAACATGTTTTGTACCTAAATTTTCACAGCCAGTTTTCATTAATTTCCAAATGCCAAATGATTTTTTGCCCAAAATGACTTTTGTTTCTTATTTCAAAGGCTTTCCAACCATTACTAACATTACTTTTTTGGACTTATCATTGGTGAGTTTCGAAGAGCTCTTCATTTATGTATATTTTGGCATTTCATGTTATAACTTGGTATGCAAGCTAATTCCACTTCATGTACACGTCCAAATCCATTCCAAATGAACTCAACATGGTTTTGCATCCATTATTGAGCCTCACATGCGCCTGTACAGGCCCATGCACATCTAATTTCAAATGCCGTGCACACGAGGGTATCATGATACACAACCAATTTCAACTATAAATAAGCACTCCTTCTCATTCATTCATAAACCTTTTGGAGATCTGAAACGCTGCAGCATTAAAACCATAGCCATACCAAAGGAATTTTCCAGAAAATTTTCTCATTTTCAAGCTTAAAATTCAACATCATTAGTTGATTTTCAAAGCTCAATTCCTTAGCCTATCATCTCCACTGCATCCCTAGAGTAAAGAGGAGTCAAGATCTTGAAGGTTTCGTGGCTTAAAGAGCTTTAATTCAGAGGTATACCTTCAAATTTTTTGGATCTAGAACTTACAATTCAATGTGATATCCTTGTGTTTGTGTGGTTTTCTAAAGTCCTCACTGTCGCTCCCCGGATTTCCCGAATCCAAGTACAAACGCGAAAAGAGGTGGCACGGAAAAAGAGTAGAGTCGCCAGCTATGTACTTTTATCCCAAGAGGAGGGAAAGGTAATACTGCATAACCAAGAGGGAACGGATAAAACAAAGTCTCGAACCAAAGAAAACTGAGTAAGGGGGTCGGTTACGTGAAGGGAAGGTTATCGCACCCTTTCACGTCTGTTGTACTCCACAGGATCCACGTTCGCTATTTATGTCTAAACTGTGTGTATAAAAAGTCCTATATGCGATGCGAAAAAGAGAAAATCAAAGTAGGGAAAAGATAGAGTTATTGCTCACACAGGCCCTACCCTGCTGCATACGTATCTCAAGAAAGATTGAGAATCAGAGCACCGTAGCTCGGCTAACCTATTTTTATTTGTTTTGTGTTTTTTAGATGAACGACGTTACTACGCAATCTACCGGATGCTCGACCTTTGGAGACTTACTCACCTGTAGTAGAAGGAGTTAACATGTTCTTAGGAGAAGAAAATCAATGAGTTTGTTTGTGTTTTAGGAATGCTCATGCAAAAAGGAAGTCCTAGACGAAGGAACCGTGCTACCTAATTGACATGCAAACGAGAGACTATGCGAAGTCTAGCAGTCCTATGGGTGAGACGATCACACGCACAAAAACATATATCATAGAATAAACGCACCAACAAGGAGGCTCAAACATACATGGGTAGGGCTTTAGTCAAGAGGGGTCATATCAACCTCGACAAACAAGCCATGGAACGGTAATCAAAGGGGCTCTTAACCACTGACATTGAACGTCAGGGTAAGCAGATCAAAAGGGTAATGAGGATAAGACCTCATAGCACTTAACCCTGGACAGGGTGAGCTCATGACAAAGCGTGGGGGTTCAGAAAGATGGAACCCTCTCCACTGACTGACCGGACAAAAGATCTTGGGCTTTTGTTCTGAAGCCTCGACACGTAGTGCGAGCATAAGGAACGACAGACTGAATAACGGGGGATTGACTACTAATCCCTTTTATCCGTCAATTGCCTCTTCATGGAGGTCTTTAGCACTGGTGCCTCTTCTTGGAGGTCTTTGGGCACAAAAGTAAACACACAAGAACATTGCCTCCTATCGAGGTCTTCCAGCTAAGAAAGCGGTAAAATACTGAAAAAATGTAAAAGGGATCAAGAGATCTACCACACGGATAAAGATCCGAAGTAACAACAACTAAAGAAACAAGAAACCCGGAGATCTCTCAGGCTAGCACCATCAAAGAAAGCAAGTCAGCAAAGTAATGAGAATAAATCTCCAAATGGTATCCCACAAATAAAGTGGAATACCAAGCAAGCTATCTATTCAAGAGTTACAAACAAGTTAGAATAGAAAGATGGGATGCAATCAAGAGTTACACCAAACAAAAGAATCATATCAACCACACGAATCATGCTATTAAAGTTCACAAAAAGCTCACAAAAAGCAACCAAGGATAGGTGGCCTAAACCTCTTGTCAAACAAACGCGTCAAAAGGTATCAAAACTCAAAGTCAGGGGGCAAGGATCCACACATCAAGACATGACATACATACTAAAACATGTGCCCGGATGCAGTAGAAAGCATGTCATAACGAACAAAAAACAGATTATAGAGCAAACAGAAAAACCAACTGCTGTCATGATCGCTATTATTTCGCTTAGCGAAGGCTTAGCGAAGGCTTAGCGAAGCTTCGCTGCAGGCTCGCCTAGCGATGGGCTAGCGAATGCCTACGGGTTCTGGGTTCTTCATTGATAACAGTAGGATTTCAGAAACCCCAAACCCTATGGTGCTCATTTCATAAACTGAGTGATCAAACATTCAAGGTATTGTTCTACACATTCATGCACATCTAAACCCACATGCAAAACCTAACGATACCCACTCTTTCAAATTCACCCATAATACCTCATACATTCAGAAATTTCAAATTGAAAGCATAAAGTAGTGGAAATAGGGAAAACCTGATTGGAGAGATCGATTAAAATTGAATTGCACCGTTGAGTTTGCAATGCAACGGCTAGGGTTTGTGTGAGATGGAAGTGAAAAGTGTGTGAGTCAGAGTGAGAGTGAATTTTTCTCTTCAGTGTCTGGAGGCTGCTGCAGATTAGTTAGTTAGGTTTCTCTCTCTAGGGTTTTGTTTCAATGAAATTTTGAATTTATACTCTGATTTTCGTGGCTTGGTGGGCTCAGAATGAAGGCAATTCAGGCCCATGATCTTTCTATTATACTTTTTTTTTTAAACGCGTGGGCTTCGCCTAGCAGGTGACTCTAGTGGCCTTTCTTGGGACTTGCTAGGCGAACCATTCTGCTCGCCTAGCGAGCATGACAGCTCATGAACAAACTTTTTCTCCTTCAAGATGAACGTTTGAATGATGAATAGACCCCATTTGAACATGTTGGAAGTAACTCAAGTCATTCCCTAGCCATTTGACCCTCAGTTGACCAACAATTGACTTTTGACTTCACAGTTGAATTTTGAACTGGACTGAGCCCATTAAGCTTGATCCTTCAGATAGAACCCACAAAGTGACTTGGATGATATCCAAGCTTCTTGGAAGACAAACTCTTGGAGCTAATTCTGATTGACATGATGAAGTGCAATATGAAATGTTAAATGACCTAAACTGAATGCATGAATGAGGAGGGCAAATTTGAGGTGTTACACTCACACTTGAGGCAAGCCAATGGTGGCTTCAATTTTCCATTTCGTGCACTTTCAGTTTAAACACCATGATCTTCCACTTCACATTTCCTCTCAATATAGGAAGAGTGAGGAAAATTCATGGATACATTGGTGATATCCATCACACAAGCTTCATTTCCATGTCCTTATTTTTCATTTTTGTTAAACTTTTTTCTCTACAACTGGTGGCCGGATTCTGTTGGCTCGCCGGAGAAGACGGTGGTTTCCACCACCACCATTGACGTGTCTTACTTCCTGGCCCTTAGATCTGAATGCCACGTTCGAATCTCATTCATCCATTATGTTTACTTTATTTAATTCAAAGTGTTGCGCGCTTGACTTGGTTACATCGTGTTCCTCATGATCTGGACCGTTTCTCCTTACAACGCCAATTAATGAAGTCTATCATGTGGCTGCGTATTTTTCTATTATTTCTATTTTCTTTTAATTTTAGTTAATTCCTTTTATTTTCAAAAATTCATAAAAAATTTATTTGAAGTCAGAAAAATATGAGACCAATTCCAAAAAATTGCTTGAAAAATCTGGTTTCATATTTTGATTTTTAAATATTTTTCTGACTTCATTTAATAGTTTTTGTGAATTATTTGGTTTTTAATAGTTTTAATTCATTTTAAAATACTTTATGATATTTGAAAAATCCAAAAATATTTTCTTAGCATTTATGGATCATGATAAATCAATGAAAAATAGTTTCATCAATTTCTTATTTGATTTGAGATTTATTTGAGATCTTAATCCATTTTGTGCTATTTTTAATTGTTTTTAAATACTTTCTGATTTCCAAAATTGTTGAGAAAATTAGTCAAAGTTTGTTTGACCATGTTAGACCTATGAGAATTTAATTGGACTTGTTGAAGTTGATTTGAATTGAATTTGAGGTTTGACCTTATTTGATTATTTTTATTTGCCTTTTATTTTAATTCAAAAAAATACCAAAAAAATATTGTTGACTTGTTGACTTGTAATCTTCATTTCTTTTCTGTTTGGCATTGATTGATGTTGATTTGATTCACATTTGATCAATTGGACTTGATACTTGTCTTCTTTTCCATTCCCTTTCTTCTTCATCCCATTCTTTCCATCAATGGCCAATGAGTTAATGTCTTATGGTTGGTCTTGACAAATGAGAGGTTTAACCTTCTTTGATCCGAACCAAACTCAACTTGATCCATGATCAAGTGAGTTGTTTTGTGTCCAAGATAGGTGCTTCTTGGTCAAGCAAATAACCTAAAGTCCATACAAGGCCCTCCCCCTTTTGTTTTGGCATGACAAGTTTATGGAGCTTGGCTTACTAGTCATGATCTCTAACTTGTGTTCTTTGCCTATATTTTTATTGACTGGCCTCAGATAGGTGCGACTGCTACATTAGTCCACTTACGATTGCTTAACATAGCGCTACATTGTCTTATGACAAACTAACATAACTTCACTAATTACTAACTTTAATTTGAGCATTTAATTTCTTGCCTTTTACTTTTAATGCCATTTATTTCTTGCTCATTTATTCATATTGCTTTTCATTTTGCTCACTTGAGCACACATTTTATGTTTATGTCATTTTTGTTTTGCTCATTTGAGCCCATTATTGTATATAAATATATTGTTATCTTGTGTTTGCTTTGTGTTTGTTTTGTGTGAACCTAATGCAAAAGGAGAAAGGACTTAGAATTAGGACTTACCTATGGTTAAAGGAGTTCAAGAGCAACTAGGCCTCATGCCTTTAGAATGCTAAATCATTGAAGAGCAACTAGGCCTCATGCCTTTAGAATGCTAAAATCCAAATTGGTCTTAAAGGACTTCTCATCCAAACTTATTCTTTGCCCATTCCCCTTATTATGTTGTGAACTTTTTGATGTTTGCTCTTGTGTGACAGGGATCCCACCTTGAGATTGTGAAAGAGGACCATTGCCATGTGTAGCCAAGTTAAGAGACAAGCCAAATAGAAATCCTAGGAGCTTGAATCCAAATTGTGTGATTGCTTATTTGTATGTTGTGTCCAAAGGAAAGGAGCATCTTGAGTCATCTCTATGACTTCAAGAAAAGGAACTCCAAGGGTTTATCTTTTCTCTCTTATCTTTGTATGCTTTAGGACTAGCCCTTCTCCTCTTCTCCCCACTCTAACCCAACCAAAATCTTTTCTTCAAACTTTGACTTTGTTTTAAATTAGAAACCTACGCCTTAAGCCTTTGACTTTTTAAAACTCTTTTCATTAATACTCATTGTGAATAAATCTTAATCCAACTTTGACTTTATTTTGTAAATAAATATAACTTGTAAATATAACTCACTTCAAGTTGTTTTTGTGGTTCCAATGGCCACCTTATTAAAACCTTTTCAAAAAACATTAGTCATAGGTTTGAGTTATCATAGTGGTTGATGTTAATCTCACCTCATCCTTAGTGATTGGATTATAAGTCTTCCATGCTTATTAAAGGGTTAACCCCTCACTAGCATGTTAAAGTCTTCCTCACATGGTGGATTGTTAGTTTAGGTTGAGTTTTCTCCCTGTAATAACAAAAGACCTTAAGGCTTTTGGTAAAATCAATTCACCAATCTTTGAGATTTTTACCCCGAACTACGAGGTTCTGATCCTACCTTTATGATGGTACGTAGGCAATGGGTTCATCCATTCAAACAACAAAATTTGTAAATATAATCTATTCTCTTCTCATCCCTCCAATCTTTTGTACAAATATTTTCACAAATACCAACCTATAACACATATTTGCAAAAAGGGTTCCCTTAGAGTACTAAGGATGTTTTGGGTGCGTAAAACCTTCCCATTTCATAACCAACCCCCTTACCCAGATCTCTGACATTTTTATTAGTTTTTTATTTGAAAAACTTCTTACCTTGGCTTTTGTTCACTTTTTAGCCTTTCCTTTGGACAAATAAAAGTGCGGTGGCGACTCAAATTGTATGTTTACTTTTGGTTTAGTCAATAAACCTAAAGGTAACGAAAACCCCGCTACATAAAAGTGGCGACTCTGCTGGGAAGGAAATTATCTAGTGGGTTTAGCCTAATTTTTGCTTGTATGTGTTGTATGTTTACATTTATTTGTGGCATATTTTTGTGCAAATTTGGGATGAATGTATTGTTTGTAATGTATGAATTGCTTGATATATTGATTGCTTGTATGCTTGGTGGTTTCTTGTCAGATGAGTTCTATACCCGAACTTGAGTGCACTTATGATAGGAGAATGGCATAGTCTTGTTGACTTGTGTGGAGTTATTCCTTAACAAGTTAACTTGCAAGTCCACTCACTTGGTGGAGGTCTTATTGGGATCAATAATGTCACACGAGTAGTCGTGGTTAGGCATTACTCTTTCCAATATAAACCTTAGAAGCCAAGGACCTTAGATACCTAGCCCATCTTGGCCTATTTTAGGACGTAGTATGAAGGTCGTTCAAGTGTAAGACTTGAGGCGATTGTTACGCGATACTACACTCATAAGAGTCTCTCTTGAGAATATTTTTGGAGGACGAGTAGTCGTTTTATCCGATAATATCTGAAAGATGGGATGATGACTATGGGAACCTCTTAGAACATGATTGTCAGGTTTAAACATAGTACACTCCCTTTGGGTGGTTCCTAACTGAGACTCCATGCTCGTGACTTACAACAAACCCTTGATTCGCGGTCGATCTGTTCTTGTATATCCTCAATATCAATGGAACTTGGGTGTTGATAAGGTGTAAACCATAATCCACCAAAATGGATAATTGATATTGATGATAACTTGAGCCATCCTGTCACCTTTGTGTTGTGTGACTTTCTTGATCCTTGAGTGTGATTGTTGCATCCATGCATTCATGCATTCATTCGCATTCGTATCATCCACAATAAAGATTTTACAAGGAACTTAAGAGGTCTATTTGCAAATTTTCAGACATGGATAAGTAAAGAAGGAATACGAAGAAGTACAGTTTCAGACAACCCGACATGAAAGAGTTAAGGAGTCTGGCATCCTATGTATTAGAGCCTTTGGAGTTCAAAGCTCGCCATGGGAAGCTTTTGTCTATTCTTTCTACTAAGGTGGATGAAGGTTTGATGAGTGTGTTGGTGCAGTTCTACGATCCTCTGTATCGGTGCTTCACTTTTCCGGATTTCCAGCTTTTGCCTACATTGGAGGAGTATCCCTATCATGTGGGTATACCTATTCTTGACCAGTTGTCGTTCAGTGGTTTGGAGAAGATTCCGTCTTCTCAAGAGATTGTTGACATGCTTCATATGGATGTGTCTGACATTGTTGCCAATATGACTACCAAAGGTGGAATTCAAGGTCTCCCATCTAATTTTCTGATTACCAAAGCTACTTTGTTTGGGAAGGCCATGAGTAAGGAAGCTTTTGAAGCCATATTTGTACTCCTCATCTATGGGCTAGTTTTATTTCCCAACATAGACAACTTCGTGGATGTGAACGCTATTAGGATTTTCTATTTTCTTAATCCGGTTCTGACTCTGTTGGGTGACATTTATTTCTCTTTGCATATGAGGAATGCAAAGGGTGGTGGTTCCATTGTGTGTTGTCTGCCCCTGTTGTACAAGTGGTTTATTTCGCACTTGCCTCATACGCTTGCCTTCAAGGAGAACAAGGGATGTCTACGGTGGTCCACGAGACTTATGTCTCTCACTAATGATGATATCTCTTGGTATAATCGTGTTTATGATGGCGTTCAGATTATTGATTCTTGTGGTGAGTTCTCCAATGTACCTCTTCTTGGTACATGTGGTGGAATTAACTACAACCCTGCTTTGGCTCGCCGTCAGCTTTGGTTCCCCTTAAAGGATAAACCTAACAACATTTTGTTGGAAGTCTTATTCTTTCAAGAGGGTAAAGATCCCCAAAACTTGAAGGATAGGATGGTTCGCGCCTGGCGCAAAGTTCATAGGAAAGGAAGAAATGAGCTTGGTCCGAAGAATTGTGTTGCTTTGGAACCATACACCTCTTGGGTGAGGAGAAGAGCTCTTGAGTATCGCATGCAGTACGAGTATCTGAGACCTACCCCTGTGGTTATGGTTGAACCTTCAACCCTCCCTAATCAAGGAGTTAAGGAGTTGAGAGACGAAGACCGTTCGCGTGCCTGGGTTCGTGAGCGTGAGGAGCTTTTTCAGCAGCTCAAAGATAAGGATGCAATGATAGAGTTTCTAGAGCATCAGGTTATTGATGAGCCTGATGATGTGGTTACTTCTCTTCTTCCTCACTCGTCCAGGTTTTGGAAGAGGAAGTATGATCAGCTCGCCAAGGAGAAGGCCGACATGGAAGCAACTTATGAGGGAGAGGGGAAGAGGCTTCGTGCAACTTATCTTCCGATCTCGAAAGCTTTGGATGATTGCTTCTAGGGCTCCATAGGATGTTTATTCTCCTTTCCTCTTGTATTGTATTTGGTTACCAAAACTGTACTACTTCTTTGGTGTAAAAAGTTTCCAAATATTATTGCTATGAGTATTCCATATATGTCTTAAAGGTTTAATATTTTCAAAAAAATTGCAAATAGATCTCTAAAAGGTTCCTCTGATTAAAAACAAATCATGTGCACAAGCATTGCATGCATCATATGCATAAGAAAGTTTTGTCCCGAGCTCTTGATCAGTGGTCTAACTCTTTGCTCTTCATTTATTTTTAAGACAAGCTGACGCACTGGTATAACACCAGAGCAAATCATCCAAAGATAATGGAACATCTTGAGCAAGAGAACAAGGACCTGAAGGAAGAGATTGCTAGACTGACTGCCATGATGGAGTCAGTTCTGGCTGCGCAAAGTCAAGCTTCACCAATTCCTGCAACTCCTCCTGCGAGGACGGTCATTTCTGAGGTAGCTACTTCAATAGTGCCCGCTGCAACAACCCACTTCGCTCCTACTATGCCAGTTGGATTCCCTTGGGGAATGCCATCTAATTTCATACCAGAGGGTTTTGCTCCTACTCTTGCTTCTATGCCGGCATCTAGCCCGGTCCTGTCTATGCCACCTCCCGTTGTGCACACCTTACCTCGAGTAGAAGACACCATTTATCATTCTGAGCCGTCTGAGAGCCCGAACATATATGAAAAAATGGATGAGATGAAAGATCAATTCCTTGAGTTGCGCAAGGAACTGAAGACTTTGAGAGGTAAGGACCTCTTTGGGAAACGTGCTACTGAGTTGTGCTTGGTGCCCAACGTTAAAATCCTTGTTAAATTCAAAGTGCTTGACTTTGAGAAGTACAAGGGAAATACATGTCCACTCAGCCATCTTGTGATGTATGCTCGCAAGATGTCGACACAGACCGACAATGATCAACTGCTGATTCACTACTTTCAGGATAGCCTGACAGGTGTTGCGCTCCAGTGGTATATGGGGCTGGAGAGTGCAAGCATTCGCACTTTCAATGATCTAGGTGAGGCCTTTGTAAAGCAGTATAAATATAATATGGACATGGCTCTAGACAGGAACCAGCTGAGAGCAATGTCCCAAAAGGACAAGGAGACCTTCAAGGAATACACCCAAAGATGGCGAGAACTGGCAGCTCAGGTAGTGCCACCCTTGGAGGAGAAGGAGATGACAAAGATCTTCTTGAAGATTTGATCTCTTTCTATTACGAGCGCATAATTGCTAGTGCTCCCTCGGACTTCATCGAAATGGTGAATATGGGGATGAGGCTAGAAGAAGGGGTCTTTGAAGGACGTTTATCTCGTGATGATGGTTCCTCAGTAAAGAAATATGGAGGATTTGCTAGGGAGAAGGAGGGGGAGACTCATGCAGTTTCTTCCCATGTCAAAAGAAGGCCCTCTGTGAGGAGGAAGGATGTGCGACCAGCCGTCAACCAACACCAGGTGGCTCATATAGCACCTTCTTTCAGAGAAGTTCAACAACAACCACCACAACAACATCATCAACAACAACAGGCTTACCAGCCTCGCAACAATAACAACAACAGCACCAGCAATTATGAGAGGAAGAGGGTGACTTTTTACCCGATTCCGGTGACATATGCTGAACTTTATCCTTCCTTGATTGATAGGAAGTTGATAACTCCGCGTGATCCTCCTGATGTGCCAACCAATCCCCAATGGTGGTACAAGCCTGAACTTCACTATGTGTATCATTCCGGTGCGCTCGGACATGACGTGGAGAATTGCTTTCCATTGAAGACCAAGGTGTAAGACCTGGTGAGGAGTGGGATACTGTTCTTTGAGGACGTAGGCCCAAATGTGAAGAAGAACCCATTGCCCGAGCATGGGAAAACAGTTGTTAATATGGTTCAGGGGTGCCCTGGTGTAGCGGGGTTTTCGTTACCTTTAGGTTTATTGACAAAACCAAAAGTAAACATACAATTCGAGTCGCCACCGCAATTTTATTTGTCCAAAGGAAAGGCTAAAAAGCGAACAAAAGCCAAGTAAGGAGTTTTATCAAATCAAAAACTAATAAAAATGTCAGAGATCTGGGTAAGGGGGTTGGTTATGAAATGGGAAGGTTTTACGCACCCAAAACATCCTTAGTACTCTAAGGGGACCTCTTTTTGCAAATATGTGTTGTAGGTTGGTATTTGTGAAAATATGTGCAAAAGATTGGAGGGATGAGAAGAGAATAGATTATATTTACAAATTTGTTGTTTGAATGGATGAACCCATTGCCTACGTACCATCATAAAGGAGGATCAAAACCTCGTAGTTCGGGGTAAAAATATCAAAGATTGGTGAATTAATTTGATCAATAGCCTTAAGGTCTTTTGTTATCAAAGGGAGAAAACTCAACCTAAACCAACAATCCACCATGTGAGGAGAGCTTCAACATACTAGTGAGGGATTAACCCTATAATAAGTATGGAAGACTTATAATCCAATCTTTAAGGATGAGGTGAGATTTATATCAACCACTATGATAACTCAAACCTATGACTAATATTTATGAAAAGGTTTTAACAAAGTGGCCATTGGAACCATAAAAACAACTTGAAGTGATTTCTATTTACAAGTTAGGTTTATTTACAAAAATGAAGTCAAAGTAGGGTTAAGATTCATTTACAATGAGTATTAATGAAAATGGTTTTTCAAAGTCAAAGGCATAAGGCCTAGGTTTCTAGTTTGAAAACAATGTCAAAATTTGCAAGAAAAGATTTTTGGCTTGGGTTGGAGTGAGGAGAAGAAGAGAAGGGCTAGTCCTAAAGCATAAAAAGATAAGAGGGAGAAGATAAAACTCTTGGAGTTCCTTTTCTTGAAATCATAGAGATGATTCAAGATGCTCCTTTCCTTTGGACTTAGCAAACACACAAACAATCAAACAACTTGGATTCAAGCTCCTAGGATCTCCTTTTGGCTTGTCTCCCTTAACTTGGCTACTCATGACAATGGTCCTCTTTACTATCTCAATATGGAATCCCTATCACACAAGAGCAAACATCAAAAAGTTCACAACACAATAAGGGGGAATGGACAAAGAAAGGGTTTAGATGAGAAGTCCTTTAAAGTCAACTTTGAAATTTAGCATTCTAAAGGCATGAGGCCTAGTTGCTCTTCAACAAGTTTAGCACTCTAAAGGCATGGGGCCTAGTTGCTCTTGAACTCCTTTAAGCATAGGTATGTCCTAATTCTAAGCCCTTTCTCCTTTTTGCATTTGGTTCACACAAACAAACACAAAACAAACACAAGATAGCAATATATTTATATACAATAATAAGCTCAAATGAGCAAAAGAAAAATGACATAAACATAAAGTATGTGCTCAAGTGAGCAATATGAATAAATGAGCAAGAAAGAAATTACATTAAAGTAAAGGGCAAGAAATTAAATGCTCAAATTAAAGTTAGTAATTAGTATGGTTATGTTAGTTTGTCATAAGATAATGTAGCGCTATGTTAAGCAATCGTAAGTGGACTAATATAGTAGTCACACCTATCTGAGGCCGGTCAATAAAACTATAGGTAAATAAACACAAGTTAGAGATCATGACTAGTAAGCCAAGCTCCAAAAACTTGTCATGCCAAAACAAAAGGGGAAGAGCCTTGTATGGACTTTAGGTTTTTTGCTTGACCAAGAAGCGACCTATCTTGGACACAAAACAACTCACTTGATATTGGATCAAGTTGAGTTTGGTTTGGATCAAAGAAGGTTAAACCTCTCATTTCTCAAGACCAACCATAAGACATTAACTCATTGGCCAAAAATAAAAAGAAAGGGATGAAGGTGAAATGGAGGAAAAAAAGAATTCAAGTATCAAACTCAATTGATCAAATGTGAACCAAGTCATCAAGATCACAAGTCAACAAGTCAAACATATTTTTTTGGTAATTTTTAAATTTAAAATAAATGCAAAATAAAATAAACAAAATATGGTCAAACCTCAAATTTAATTCAAATCAACTTCAACAAGTCCAATTAAATTCTCATAGGTCGAACATGGTGAAACAAACTTTGACAAATTTTTTCAATAATTTTTGAAATCAGAAACTATTTATAAACAATTAAGAACAATAAAAAATAACACAATATGAACTAAAACCTCAAATAAATCTCAAATAAATCTCAAATCAAATAAGAAATTAATGAGACTATTTGTCATTGACTTATCATCATCCATAGGTGCTATGAAAATATTTTTGGATTTTTCAAATATCAGAAAGTAATTAAAAATGAATTAAAACTATTAAAAATCAAATAATTCACAAAAAATATTAAATGTAGTCACAAAAATAATTAAAAATCAAAATATGAAACTATATTTTTCAAGAAAAAATTTGGCATTGGTCTCATATTTTTGTGACTTCAAATAAAATATTTATGAATTTTTGAAAATAAAAGGAATTAACAGAAGTTAAAAGAAAATAGGAATAATAGCAAAAATCCAGCGCCATCAGATCATTTCATTAATTGACGTGGCAATGATCACATGGCTCAGAGGCGCGGATGCATTGTAGACCTAAGTCAAATGCGCAGCACATGGCATTAAAACAAGTAATCACAAGGAATGGCCAGGATTATAACGTTTGAACACGATCCAAGGGCTCTGAAGATGCACACGTGGTGCAGGCGGTGGAAAACAACTTCTTCTCCGGTGAAGTACCAGAATCCGGCCACCACGCGCAGGAAAAAAATTGTAATGAAAATGAAATGTAAGGACATCAAAATGAAGCCTAGGTGATGTACATCACCACTGTAACCATATATCATCCTCACTCTTTCTATTTAAAGAGAAATGTGAGCTTGAAGATCATGGTGTATCAACTGGAATGACACGATTTGAACAATTAAGACCACAATTGGCCTGCCTCAAGTGAGAGGACTTCAGAAAACAACACAAATCAAAGAAAATCACATTGTATTGCAAGATCTAGATCAAAAAAGTTTGAGGTTCTACCTCTGAAATGAAGCTTCAAATGCCACGAATCCTCCAAGATCTTGATCTGCTTTTGCTCTGGAAGTGTGATGGTGATGCTAGGTCAAGGAATTGAGCTTTGAAAATCAACTAATGATGTTGAATTTCAAGCTTGAAATAGAGAAAGAAAACTGAAAATTCCTTAGTGAGGGTTGGGATTTCAATTCAGCAGCAATTCAGATCTCCACTTGGTTGCCAATTGAATGAGAATGAACACTTATTTATAGCTGAAGAGCGTTGCAAGGCATGGTTCCATCGTGTGCATGGGATTTGAATTCTCCTTGCATGGGCCTGTATAGGCGCATGTAAGGCCCAATGATGGGTACAAATCCTTGCTGATACCAACTGGAAATGAGTTGGTCGTGCATAATGAACCACACAAGCTTGCACATCAAGTTATATCATGAAATGCCAAAATGGACATAAAAAGAAAGCTCTTCGAAACTCACACATGGAAAGTCCAAAAAGGTAATGTGAGTAATGGTTGGAAAGCCCTTGAAATAAGGAACAAAAGTCATGTTGGGAAAAATTCATTTGGAAATTGGAAATTAGTGAAAACTGGCTGTGAAAGTTTAGGTACAAAACATGTCTAGGTCACCCTTTGAAAATTTTCACCAAAATCAAGCCTATTCAAGCCCTTCTGTTTCAATGATGAAAGCTTCAAATGAAAAAGCCTCCAACATCAAAGTTGTAGACCTTTTCAAGATGATAAATTTAGACTCAAATTTTGCATCATTTGGATTTTTCATGAGAAAGTTATGGGCATTTGAAGTTGGGTATTTTTCAAATTCAATGACTTAGGTCCAAAGTGACCTATAATGTTTTGTATTATCACATGTATTTATTTTAATATTATGAAATTTTTTCCAACATAAAATTTGAATTAGACATATTAATATTTCCAATTCATTTGGTCTCACCTCAAAATCATAAAAAGTAAGGAAGTTAGGTATTTGGGAAGTTGACCAAAAATTAGGGTTTCAGTCAAAATGACCTATAATGTTTTTAAATGAATGATGATCTTACAAGTTTCAAATGGATTTTTGATGAACATGAAAGTTGTTCATAAGGTTCTTAAGAACATTTTATCTTTTTGGGTCATCTTCATTTGACAAACACATCAAAGGTTGTATCTCAGTGATCTTCAATTTAGTCAGATGACTTGAATGGTCAACTTTTCAAGGCCAAACTTCCAATCTTGATGAATGAATGATTGAGGGGCCTCACATAGGCTCATATATGCATAAAATAATGAATGAAATAACTTACCTTGATTAAATTTGATCATAGGTTGAGGTTGCTTCATGAGTAAGGCACAATCAAAGCACAGTTGAATTAGGGTTTCCTTGGGAAACAATCCTCAAGCCCTTTGGGTTATCTTGATCAAATTGGCAAATTGAGATGCTTGGGAGACATATATGATGATTAAGAACTTTGTGGACCATTGTCATGCTTGTTCTCATCTTCATCTAGCCATTCCATTTAGCTTAGGAGCCTCCTAGGAGCATGGGAGCACATGATCACTTGAGCTTCAAAACAAAAAGAGTTAGTCACATATTTTTGTGCTTTTGGTTAGTAATCAAAATAAGAAAAGAAATAGTATACAATACAAGCATACTTGGTGGTCTCAAACCACTCACACAAGTCCCAACCCCAGGGTTAAGGAGCCAAATCATGCCATGATCCTTGAGGCAATGCACTGAGCAATGATATGATGCCATGAGGGATCTTAGGGTCAAAATTAGGGTCTTACAGATGCCCCTATTTAAGGTCATTCTAGTCGGAGATATGAAGGTTAAAATCTTCGTCTCGACGAGATAGAATGAGCTTAAATAATAACAAAGAGACGAATTTTGGTCCCTAAGAGACCTCATGATGCAAATGTATGCATGCAAAAACAAAATATTCATGGTAAATAATTACCACAAAGGAACAGAAATCAGAAGAGACTGAAAAATCCATAGGAGTAACACACTCGCTAAGGAGACAGAGACTCTGGGGGAGATAAGGTGAAAATGCGTGAGCAGGTCACGACTTGAAAACTTGCTGGGAGACACGAAGGGATTCCACGAAGGACTCAGCTAAGAAAGAAACAACGAGATATTACCGGTTACTGGGTAATAAACTCAAAGAGAGACATGTTATTAAAACACCGGTTACTAGGTGAGAAAACAACACGCTCAAGGAGAAGGAATATCTAAGACCGGTATAAGGGTGAGAGATATCAATCATCCAAAACATCTGAGGATGACCCAAAAGGCACATCTCAACTCAGAAAAATCTGACTCCACAGGGGACAAAAGTCATAATAGGGAGTGAAAGGAAGGAACACCAGGGATACCGGTTACTGGGCATATAATAGGTGACCAACCAGGCGTGAATTAGGAACATATCCAAGACACTCATCATCTGAAAGGAGGGCTGAAAAAGCAAACTCGACTTAAAGGATGGACATTCGATTCCATAAGGAAATACGAATCTTACTCAACTGGGGAAGAAAAAGACTTCGACTGAAGAGTTCATGAGATATATTATCTATTACCGTCATAACGTAGATAACATACTCGCATGGAAGATTATCCTCAACCGGTTACTGGGTTAATAAAGGATAAATCGACCGCAAAGAAAGGACATCGGGATACCGGTTACTGGGTATATAATGATGACCAATCAGAAGGAGAAACAATCATTGCCAACCAAGGGTAAATGAAAGATGACTCGCCGGGGATAAATTGCCTGACAAAAGAAATTATCCAAGAGATATATCACCGGTTACTGGGTGGTATACTCAAAAACGAAAGAATATCAATACCGGTTACTGGGTAAAGATAACCAACAAAGAGGGGATTATATCTACCAGTTATTGGGTAGAAAACCACAGAAAAAAGGACTTACAACTATCGGTTACTAGGTAGAAGGCCAAAAAGTCCGCTGGGGATCAGGATGAATAATTACTGGTTACTGAGCAATTGAACAATGGGGCCACAGGGAACTGCAGGGGATAACAAGAAAGGGAAGTCAATCCAGGAACAAAACTGGAAAGACACAGTTAAACAAGACTCAACCCGATGAGGATACAACTCAGGGGAGTAATTCCATCCCGATACACACTTGGGGAGGAAACTGAAACAGTAATCATCCACGAGGACATAACTCAGTGGGGAATAAAAAGGAAAGATAGACACTTTCTGCCTGTGGGGATGACTCTATATGGAGAGATCAGACACAAAGATCTGCTTGGGGAAGAATTCACCAATAGCAGCGGATAACAAGCAAAGATATATGGCAAAGAAATGCAATCATGAATATCTGAATGTTATTGATTATGCATACATATGCATGATTTATGTATGATTAATGCTGACAAACAGATATATCTAACACGAACAAGTCCAATAATCATGAACAGACACCCGACACAACGTCTCAACAAGACGGGCAAAGCCTACTGGAGAGCTCATTTCTGGTGGGGATGATTAAATACCGGAAGATATCGATCACCGTTGGGGCTAGGCAAAGTCATAACTTCCAACCGCCAAGGACTTTTCGTCAATTCTCGGGAATAGGTGGCTGAAGATCAATAAGATCCACCGTAGAAGAAACTCTATTGGGGAACTTATCGAGGAATGATATGAAATTCTGTGGGGAGCAAACGCCAAACAGATACCTATCAATCAAAACAAAGGGGAGAAAGAACGATTTTCTCCTCTGGGGAAGCGAGTAATACATCTTCCTCAGCACAAATTATCACACTCAGGTCAGGCAAACCTGCTGGGGATAAACTGTAGGTAACCCTCAAAGGAAACATGTCTTGGCTGAGGGAATCGGAAATGAATCCTTCGTCAATACGTGACATGCTGGGGATAGAAGAGAAACAGATCCTCCACCAACTTCTCTATACCACTTCCTGCTGAGGAGACAACATGAAAGCTGACGAAGAGGGTATAAACATGCCAGAATGTGAACAAATGTCTTACCTTTTGGAAATCGTACTATCCTTGGGAAAGCACTGAGGACATTCCATTTATCTTTTTAGTCATTGTGAATTATCATTTTGTTTAAAACAGTTTATGAAACTTTATTTGTTTAAAACAATGATATTTATCAATTAAAACATGCAAACATTTGTTAAACATAAACAAGTAAGAGTGCCAAGAATTGGATATTGGCTCAAATTTATTTAATATTATGGTAGTCCGTAAATGGCGAGACTTCATGGATCTTTACAAATTTGAAACTGGTGATATTCATGGAAAAGGGCTACATTGAACATAATGACCTTTTCTCCACCAACTCTGAATCCAATGTATTTGAAACTTCAGTTGATGATGACTGAGCGAAAATCTTTGACAGAAGACGGCTATAGAACAAAGTCTTGTCAGGATGCAGTTACTTGCCAAATCCCTAATTTTTTCCTAGATTGTCCCAGGGTGAGGTACTCAATCTAGCGGGATATATATATTTATTTTTTTCATGTCTCTAACTTTTGCCTGGACCGCTCTTTCGGGTTTTCGATCCACCGAGACGCTCATTTTTGTCTAAGTCGCCCTTTCGGGTTTTCAAATTAGCGAGCTATTCTGTTTTTATATTTAGGCGAAGTATTTCTTGACTACATCTGAATTCACAGGACAAGTGAAATCTTCCCCATCCATAGCTGTAAGAAACAAAGCACCGCCTGAAAAGGCTCTCTTAACAACATATGGACCTTCATAGTTTGGAGTCCACTTGCCCCTGGAATCGGGCGCGAAAGACAAGACTTTCTTAAGCATGAGGTCACCTTCTCGGAACACACAAGGCTTGACCTTCTTATCAAAGGCTTTCTTCATCCTCTGTTGATACAACTGACCATGGCACATGGCAGTTAATCTTTTCTCTTCAATCAAATTAAGTTGGTCACAACGACTCTGAACCCATTCAGCCTCAGTCAACTTGGCTTCCATCAAAACTCTCATTGACGGGATCTCAACTTCCACGGGGAGCACAGCCTCCATGCCATATACAAGGGAGAAAGGGGTTACCTCTGTTGAAGTGCGGACGGATGTACGATATTCATGCAGAGCAAATGGCAGCATCTCATGCCAGTCTTTGTACGTAACAACCATCTTCTGGATAATCTTCTGGATTTTCTTGTTAGAAGCTTCAACAGCCCCATTCATCTTGGGTCTATAGGGAGAAGAATTATGATGCGCAATCTTGAACTCGCTACACAGCTCTTTCATCATCTTATTGTTCAAGTTAGATCTATTATCAGTAATGATATTGTCTGGAACATCATATCGGCATATGAGTTGGTTCTTGATAAACCTCACAACCACCTGCCTGGTCACATTTGCATACGATGCCGCTTCAACCCGCTTGGTCAAGTAATCAATGGCTACGAGAATAAAACGGTGACCGTTAGACGCCTTAGGTTCAATCATGCCTATCATGTCAATTCCCTACATGGAAAAAGGCCATGGTGAGGAAATAACATTCAAGAGTGTTGGGGGAATATGAATCTTATTCCCATAAATCTGACACTTGTGGCATTTCTTCACATATTTGTAGCAGTCAGAATCCGTTGTCAGCCAATAGTAGTCTTCTCTCAACATCTTCTTCTCCATAGCGTGTCCATTGGAATGAGTACAAAATGAACCCTCATAGACTTCAGTCATTAACAGACCTGATTCGTGTCTATCCACGCATCTGAGCAAAACCATGTCAAAATTCCTCTTGTAAAGCACATCACCATTAAGGTAAAAACTGCCAGATAATCTCCTTAAAGTCTTCTTATCTTTAACAGATGCCCCGGGCGGGTAAGTCTGACTTTGAAGGAAACACTTAATATCATAATACCACGACTTATCATCTTTAACTTCCTCAACTGCAAACACATGAGTTGTTCTATCCAAGCGTATCATAGTAATATTTGGAACTTCATTCCAATACTTTACCACAATCATTGAAGCAAGCGTAGCGAGAGCATCTGCCATCCGATTCTCATCTCGAGGGATATGATGGAAGTCAACTTTAGTAAAGAAAGTTGAAATCCTCCTCGCATAATCTCTATATGGGATGAGGCCAGGCTGATTCGTCTCCCATTCACCCTTAATCTGATTTACAACAAGGGCCGAATCACCATAAACATCAAGATGTTTGATCCTAAGATCAATACATCCTTCCAGACCCATAATACAAGCCTCAAAGATATACTTGATTGGATCCATTTTGGATATCAACCAAGTTGTATGATTCAACATATACTGGCGTAAGCGCTTAGCAGCCCAAGCCAAAGCACATCAGGTCTTCTCAAGCATTGAGTATCGAGACTCACAGTCAGTGAACTTCTTACTCAAGTAGTATATCACATATTCTTTCTTTCCTGATTCATCTTGCTGACCAAGGACACAACCCATTGAGTCATCAAGCACAGTCAAATACATAATCAACGGTCTCCCTTCAACAAGCGGAGACAGAATCGGAGGCTCAGACAGATACTCTTTGATACTATCAAAGGCCTTCTGGCAATCCTCGGTCCAATCATGACGCTGATCTTTCCGGAGGAGCTTGAATATAGGCGCACATGTGGCAGTCACGTGGGATATAAATCTTGAAATGTAATTCAAGCGGCCAAGAAAACCTCAGACTTGCTTCTCAGTTTTGGGCGTAGGCATCTCTTGTATTGCTTTGACCTTGGCAGGATCAACTTCAATACCTTTCTCGCTAACAATAAAGCCCAATAACTTGCCGGAACAGACTCCAAATGTACACTTGTTCGGATTCAGACGGAGTTTATACTTCCTCAAACGCTAGAAAAGCTTCAACAAGTGTTCTACATGTTCAACTTCCGTTTTCGACTTCGTAATCATATCATCAACATACACCTCGATCTCCTTGTGCATCATATCGTGAAACAAGATAGTCATAGCGCGTTGATACGTGGCTCCAGCGTTCTTCAAACTGAAGGGCATCACTCGATTACAGACTGTTCCCCAAGGTGTGATGAATGTTGCCTTCTCCATATCCTCGGGTGCCATTTTAATCTGATTATAACCAGAAAATTTGTCCATAAATGAGAAGACATTGAATTTAGTTATGTTATCTACCAACATATCAATGTGTGGTAGAGGAAAATCATCTTTTGGACTAGCTTTATTCAAGTCACTATAGTCCACACACATTCGGACTTTTCCATCTTTCTTAGGCACGGGCACAATATTGGCCACCCATTGAGGATATGTAGAAGTCACCGGAAACCCCACATCAATTTGCTTCTGAACTTCTTCTTTAATCTTCACTGCCATATCAGGATGAGTTCTTCTGAGCATTTGCTTCACAGGCACACACTCAGGCTTTAATGGCAAGAAATGTTGCACGATATCAGTATCTAGATCAGGCATGTCTTCATACGACCAGGCAAAGACGTCGACATATTCTCGTAGCAACTTGATCAACCCCTTCTTAACGAATGCAGTCTTCAGACCCCAAGTTGACTGTTTCCAGATTCTCAAGATGTGGCTGAATGATCTTCTCCTCGTGCTCAAGCAGGCGGGTGATCTCATCAGGAATCTCTTCAACATCATTGTAAGACCCCAATTTTGGCCCTAAGATCCCTCATGGCCCATATCATATCATATCATAACCTCAAGGATCAATGCATGCCTTTGCTTTCCTCTTAGTGGATAGATTGCCTTGTGGGTTTTGTTTCTTGATCACCAAGCATACTTTGCATTTGTATATCTTTGCTTTCATATGTTTATCATTCAAAAAGTACAAAAATATTGTCTGTTTAACCTTGTTGCTTGCAGTGGAAGCAATCATCAGCAATTAGGTCAAAGTCAGTCATTGATCAGTCAAAGCAATGGATGGTGGCCATTCTTGTGGAATTTGGACATCATGATCATTAATCAAAGGTTCAAACAACTTGAGACATCATTTGAAGTCAAGTTCTCAAGGAATTAGGGTTTTGAAATCATCAGAAGAAGTTCAATCAGTCCAAAACCCTAGCAAAGTCAAACTTGGTCAACAGTTGATTTAATCAAGGATTTGGTGGATAGAATTGATTTGAAGAAGCTCATTCATGCTTGTACAAGCCTCATCTATCATGTTCAACCTCATCATGGAAGAAAATCAAGTGAAATCAGAAATTTTCCAGAAATAGAAAGTGGACCTGTAATTTCAACTGCCAAAAATGGAAACTTCTTGATCTTAAACTTACATCATGATACAAGCTCCAAATGAATTTTTGCCCAACATGAAAGTTGAAGATCTTGTCTTCCCATTTTCAAAAAGTCCAAGAACACCCAAATCCCATGTGTGGTTGTCAAGATATGATCAAATCATTTTCACCAATTTTTGAACTTCAACAAGCCATAACTCTCAAACCATAAGGCCAAATTTGGTGGGGTTTTTTCCTACACACCACATTTTTCATCCTCTTTCCAAAAATATAAATTTCATGACCTAAAACCTTACCATTCAAAATGGCATTTTTGGACCTTTCTCATTTAAATTCAAAGTTTGACCAAACTTTGACTTTTTGAGTTTTTGACTTTTTCTCATTTTTACCAATTGGAAAATGTTCCATATATTATTTGTGACTTGTTCCAATTCTTAAACCATGCTCATTTCACCCTTATGCCACAATTATAGACCAAAATGCAAAATTGACAAAATTGGCAATTGGCTTCACATAACCAAAGCAAGTACAGCAATTCATGTGCAGCCACAAAACAGCAAACATACAGTCTGTATGCAGCCTGTCCAGGCCCAGCTCATGGCAAACATACACCTCCATTTACTCACTTTTGCATAATTAGCAATTGGCATTTTGATTCATAAAATTAAACTGGGATTAGCATGGGATAATGTGAGCTTAAACAGATGAATATAAGTGCATTTTTCTGCCATTGGCCAACCCTAGCAGCGGCCACACGACAGAAAACACACCCTCACTCTCTTCTTGCAAATTTGCATTTGGAAAAATTCTGTCCCAACCATCAAAAGACACGAGCAACCCTTGCTTCCTCCATCATCTAAACATTGTTTGGGAGTGCTTTTGAGCATCATTTGTCAAACTGGAGCACCTCCTTTTGTTCTGCATCTCCAAGCATTCAACCATGGTGAAATCGAAATTGGACATTTTCCTGCATCTTTGAGCCAAGCAACCTCAAGTACCCTTCATTGCAAAGCATCATCATCATCTGTTTGCCCTTAAATCCACCAAAGCAACACTGCTTCACACTTTCTTCAAAAATAAGTAAGTAAATCGACCTCCCCTTTTTACCATGCTATAATATGCTTTTGAAAGGTATTTTTATGCTGACTCTAGAGAACTAAAGCATGCTTAATTTGGTTGTGTTTTGGCCAAGAAATCTGAAAAATAAGTTTGGTGCTCATATGATGTTTTGCTCGATTCCTGGTACACAACATGTTTGGTTGAAAATTGATGTTGGTTTCTCATTCACCTTGCCATGCTGAGCATCTTTATGTGTGTGCTTTTAATTTCTGGAAATATCATTGAAATTCGAATTATTGATGATGAATGTGTATGCTGTTTATGCTTGAACCTAGAACTCTGCCTATGAAATCCCCATGATTATGCTTGTTTGGTTGTTGAGTGATGTTGCATAAGGATGTTTGTTGCATGGCCATGCTTGATTTTGTTGATTCTGCTTATGGTTGATTATTCATGGCTGAACATGAAAATGATAAAACATTGTTGTATCTATTAAACCCTAGTTTGTTTCCAGTTGGTTTTATCTCAGAATTATGCCTGCTTTTGTTTGTATTTGCGTGAACCTACTGTTGTTGCTATGCTGTCAGCCATGCTATAGATTGGTGATGAGTTTCAATGAAAGTTTTAATACCCTGTTGCTGTTTTGAACTTGGCCCAGAAATTCCCACGATTCTGCTTGTCTTGTTGATAGCTGATGATGATGATGTTGTTGTTTCATAGTTGAATTCATTTAAGTGATCGTGGCATGCTTGTTTGTTTGGTTGATATTTGAACATTGTTGATGAGCTTGGTTGTATGAACATGAGAACACGATGCCATTGCCAATACCTTGCTGTTATTTGTTTTGTTTGGTTGAATGATGATGCATGATGATGAAATGCCCTGTTGCAGTTTGTTTTTAAACCTTGCAACTGTCCAGAAATTCATGTGATTTATTTGTTTGTTGTGTTTGAATGTGGCTACTTGATTGCTGCATGATCGTCATTTTACATGTTGCTGTTTACCTGGTGATGTTTTAATTGATAACATGAAGATGCATGATGCCATAGCCATGAATACATGTTGCTAAAACCCTAGGGCTTTGAAAACTCAGAAAATTCGTTCATTGGCCGTGTCCACTGTTTTATTGGCTGAGAGCCAATCAAAACATTTCATTTCCCTTGGCCAAAACGCACAGCATTGATAAGTGATGCGTTATTTACGCTTGTGCCACTGCTTTGACTTTGGTTTGACCATTTGCTATGCCTTTTGCTCATGCTTACACCAATTAATCACCTATTTTCCACAATTAATTTCTCACTCAAATTTCATCCAAAAATTATGAAATTTTTTCCATCATGATCACAATTGAGTCTAGTATTTTATGGTGAATTTTAATTAATTTTCCCTGTTCTGGATTTTTTATGGTAATTATTTTCTTCACATGTATGCCAAAATGATACATTGTGCCATTCCTTTTGTGAAATTGTCATATTGCATCCAATGAGCTTGAAATTTTTTGTGGTGAAACTAGACACATTGACCTTCATTTCCATATAAAGTTTGTGCATTTCCCATTTGTGGTTTGTGAGCTTTGAATTTTTGAAGTTATGTGTTACATTTGGTGCTATACCATGATCATGTATTTTCCCAATTTTTGTTCACATGCTTCCTCTTATCCAATTGACCTCAAATTTTGCATGAATCATATATCACATGTCTAGTTTGTATGTGAATTTTTCTTGGAATTAATCTTGCTGTTTTCCATTTGATTGAGAATTTTCTTCCATACTTGGTCATTTGTTGACTTTTTGTGCTATGCCTTGCCAAATCTTTTGTGAAATTCTCAAATCTTATTGTATGACCATGAAATTTCATATGTGATAACTAGACTCTTCAAGCTTTGCATTGGTGTTAATCTCATTCATTTCTCTTCTGTTTTCAATTTGATATGATTTTTTGAAGTTGACCTATGCTTGTTGACTTTCACCATGCTTACTTGAACTTATGTTGACTTCATGATTTTAATTGACTGCCTTCCTCTCATCCAAATGCCATGAAATTTTACATGTATACCATGTTAGATGTTAGGATTGAGTGTGATTTATTTCATAATTTTTGAGATTGTTTGAGTTGACTGTTGAATGAGGTCTTTGCTGTTGACTTTTGTATGCTTCTCTTGCCATGCTTTGCATCCTTTTGCATATGAAATGACCATGATGCATGATATAAGTTATGAATCCAATTGAGAATGCTTCTTGAATGTTCAAACTTGGTTTGGGTTGACTTTTCCTTGCTGCCTTGACTTTTTCTTTCATCTTTGACCCTAGGCTAGTCCTAGTGGTCTTCTAAGCTTATGTTGAGTTCATCTGTTTCAGGTTAAGCACCAATGCCTTGAGGATCATTCAAATATTTGTTTGAGTTGAATTATATGATGTGCTAACATTTGTTTTGTAGGTGACTCATATGCTTGAGTCTTTGTGCCTTGCACAATTGGTCCCTCTGTTGGTTGACTTTTGGTTCATTTCTCTTTGTTTTAATTGTTGAACTGTTTACTAATTGGTTTGACTTTTTCAGGTACTTTAGTTGCCTAAGTTCTTTGAACTTGCTTGCTTTGCTTTTTAGCATTTGCTTTGAGGTATAAATACTTCTTCTTCATGTAGTCTGGAGACCCGGTCTGTTATTTGACCGGGCAAACTGTCTGAAGTCCTCCTTAAGAGGCAATGCCTGTGTTTGTTTATATTTGTCCTAAGCAGGAAAAGTCCTTCAAGTAAGGCAATTGGTGGAAGGTAGGGATAAGCAATCTATCCCCCACTATTCAGTGTGTCCTCTCTTTGCTCCCATCACATGGTTGAAGCAATGAGATAAAAACCCAAGATCTAATCGAGTCAATAAAAGGGGAAAGAGTTCCATCTTTCTGAACTCCCCCACTTTCTATTTGATGCTCTCTCTTATCTGAGATTGAAGCAATGAGGCACACCCCTCATCTCCTTTTCATCTGCTTCACCTGAGCCCCTCAATGGCCAGGTTAAGAGCGACCTTCACCCATTACAGTGGACTTTCAAAGTCAAACCCTCTTGTGTGAGCCCCCATTGTTTGGCTATAGAGTGTGCTGTTTGATATTCATTGACTGATTGATTGCTCCATATGCACTTGCTTGCCTGTATGCTATGCATTTATCATCATCATCAATTGCCATTAATGCATGATCATCTCATTTGCTTTTGTGATGCTATCATTGTTGTTTGCCCATTGAGGACAATTGTAAGTCCATTGCTTTGGCATTTGTTCCTGTGATATGGAAGGATAGAGTGTAAGACCTCTTTGGTCACTCATATCTTCTGTTTATCTGTTTGTATGTGAGGATACAGTTATAAGTCCCTGTAAGTTGGCATCTGTTATCCTGTGATCATAATTTGATCTGTTTGATGTTGTATGTGAGGTTGCAGTTATAAGTCCCTGTAAGTTGGCATCTGCTTTCCTGTGACCATAGTTTGTTTATCTGTTTGTATGAGAGGTTGCAATTATAAGTCCCTGTAAGTTGGCATTTGCATTCCTGTGATCATATTGTTGCTCTTGTTCTTGTATGAGAGGATCCATGGTAAGTCCCGGTGATGTGGCATTGGATTTCCTGTGAGCATACTGTGGAGTTAACCTAAGTCCAGATAGATTGGCAGTTGACTTCCATGTTTCATTCTTGTTTTCTTCTTTGGAGATTGGTGTAAGACCATTGAGTGGCTTCTGATATCCTATTCTGTTTTAGGAGACTGGTGTAAATCCATCTATTGGTATCCGGTATCCGCTTTTTATTTCTTTGCCTGTGGAGATTAGTGTAAGACCATTGAGTGGCATCTGACATCCCGTTTTGTTTTAGGAGATTGGTATAAGACCATTGATTGGCATCCGATATCCGCTTTTGCTTGCTTTGCTTGTTTGTTATTATTAATTGCTATCCCAAAGGACACACTTGAATCATCTCCCATATGATCTCAAGAAGTGAACCTCCTAAGAAGCTTTTACTTTCCACCTTCATCCATTCATCATTCATTATGTCCTAAACCTTTTCACACTTTATCTTTTAAACTTGACATAAGTGTTGTGCAAACATCTTCATGTTTTCAAATTAAAAACCTGGACCCAAGTCCTTGACTTTTTCAAACTCCATTTCATAATACTTATCTGAATTAATCTTAATCATACTCTGACTTCACTTTCATAATCACAATCAATTAACTTCACTCATTCACTTGTTTTGGCTCTGTCCATTGTTAATCTTTTCACATTAGCCATAGGCTTCAATTATCTTTGTGGTTGATGTAAATCTTGCCTATCCTTAGTGAGTCGACAGTAAGACTTCCGTACTTCAAACAGGGCTAACCCCTCTAGTACGTCGAAGCTATCCTCGCATGGTGGATGTTGTTTTTTGGTCGAGTGTTCTCCCATTGATAATGAAAAGCCTCAGTGCTTGTGTTTAAAACTGAATCCACCAACTTTTGGAAATCTTTTAGCCGAACTACGGCGTTCTGATCCTTACCTTTGATGGAAGGTACGTAGGCAACGGGTTCATCCGTTCGAACCCAATAATAATAAAATGTATATTCTTTTCTCACCATCCCAATCATGTTTGCACAATCTTTTTGTCATAACAAATAACAATTTAGCATAACAAGTGTGAAAAGGGCTCCCTAGGAGTACCTAGGACGTAGTGGGTGCCTAACACCTTCCCATTGCGTAATTTACCCCTTACCCAGAATCTCTGATCTTTTTATTAGTTTTCTACGTGTAAAACTTCTTAGGCTTTTGTTCGCTTTTTAGCCAGTCCTTTGGATAAATAAAAGTGCGGTGGCGACTCGAAAATTTCAAGGTATCTCTTAGCTTATGGTTTAATCGATAGATCATATAGCGACGAATACACCGTCACAGAAAAGTGGCGACTCTGCTGGGGAGATCTCACCAGAATCCCTGGTGGTATTGCCTACTTTTCACCCTTGTTGTGCTATATTGTTATTCTTTATCTGACATATTTTTTGTACAATTTGGGATGAATGTATTGATTGTAATGTGTGAATTGCTTGATATACATTTGCTGTTTGCTTTGGTGATCTGTGAGATGAGTTCTATACCCGAACTCGAGTGCTCTCTAGGATAGGAGAATGGCATAGTCTTGTCGACTGGTGTGGAGTAGTCCTTAGCCAGTTGACTTGCGAGTCCATTCACTTGGTGGAGGTCATGTTGAACTAATAATGTCACACAAGTTATTTGTGGTTAGGCATTATTCTTTCAATCATGTTCCGCAGAAGCCAAGGACCTTAGTTTACCAAACCCATCTTGGCCTATTTTTAGGACCGTAGTGCGGAGGTCGTTCAGATGTCAGTTCTGATACGATTGTTACGCGATACTACACTCATAAGAGTTTCTCTTGAGAATATTCTTGGAATACGAGTATTCGTTCCTCCGATAATATTCGAAAGATGGAACGATGATTATGGGAACCTCTGATAGAACATGTCTGGCAGGTTTAAACCCTAGTACACTCCCTTTGGGTGGTTCTTAACCGAGACTCCATGCTCGTGACTCTCAACAAACCCGTGATTCGTGGTTGAGTCGTTCAAACATTGTTAATATCAATGGATCCCGGATCAGGTGTAAAACCTAAATCCATCAAAGTGGCTGGTTGATATTAAGAATGTCTGAACCGGTTCATGTACCGTTAATATCAATGGAACTTGGGTGTCGATAAGGTGAAAACCTAAATCCACCAAAATGGATGATTGATATTAGGGATACATAGAGCTTTCCCACGACCTTTGTTTGGCGTGCTTCGCTTGATCCTTGAGAGTGATTGTTGCATTCATGCATTCATACATTCATCTGCATCCATGTCATCAGAAAAAAAGAAATTTTTCAAGGAACTCAAAGGAGTTTATTTGCAAAAAATTTCAAAACATGAAAAAACCGGAATTTTTTTTTTTCACCTGATATATCTGATGAGATATTCTCATATACGATCAAAATGCTTAAACATTTCAAAGTTTGCAAATAAAACCCTCGGGTTCCTTTGATACAAAAACAAGCATATGCATAAACACTTCATGCATCATTTGCATCAACAGGTGTTTTGTTCCGGTCTCCCGTCCTGTGGTTTGACCCTGCGATCCTCATTTATGTTGAAGACGCACTTTGCCGGTATTATACCAGAGCCAACTCTGCCAGATTGATTGGATCATCCTGAGCAAGAGAATTGTGAATTCAGAGAGGATTTTGCCAGCCTAAGTGCTTTTGATGGATTTATTCCTGTTGATGGATTTATTCCTGTTGATGGATTTATTCCTGTTGATGGATTTATTCCTGGTTAACCGATCCCGGGCTGGCATTGGCTACTGTTCTGGGGCATTCAAGGAGCAAGGTTTGTTCGCAAGTGGAGGATTCATCCATGCTGATCAACCTGAAGAAGACGCTGCTGCTATCTTAGAAGAAGATGCAGAAGTTTTGAACAATTTCATCATACCTGGTGGTGTCTGCCACAATTGGGTCGCTGTGGATGTTCCTACAGTTATCCATAGATCAGAGTAAATTGTTCACTTTTGTTTAAAACCCTTCTCCCATGCCAAAAGGAGAAGTGATGACATTGTTGGCAAAGCATATATACAATGATGTTTTCATTCAATTTTTGCATTGTCAAAACATTTGTTTTTCCTTTGTTTTCACTTTTTGCTTTCTTGCATGAAATCAGTGATCACAAAAACCCTGAAAAACAAATAAAACAGTTTTTTCATCTGCATAAATGATTTGCTTGTTTAAATTCAAAAGCTTTTCATTATCCAGAATCATTATGCAGGTTGATTCTAAAACCCATTGAACATAATGATCCAACGCCATCTCCCAATCTTGAAGTCCTTGTATCTGAGGCAGAGGAAGATGATGTTAAAGGGGATTCCTGACGAGATTACCCGTCTTCTTGAGCACAAGAAGCTCATTCAGCTGTATCATGAGAATCAGCAAACCAGTCAAACTGGGGATTACAAAAAAAAAAAAAAAAAAAAAAAAAAAAAAAAGGAAAAATCAAAAAAAAAAAAGAAAGAGGGTGAAAAAAGATAAAAAAATCAAAAACCAGGAAAATTTTTTCAAAATTTTTCCAAGGGAAAAAGAAAAAGTATACCCTCAAGTCCCTAGTTGACTGATGCTGAATGGATTCAGAGTCGTTATGACCAACTGAATTTGATTGAAGAGAAACGATTAACTGCCATGTGCCATGGTCAGTTATATCAGCAGAGAATGAAGAAAGCATTCGATAAGAAGGTCAAGCCTCGTGTGTTCCGAGAAGGTGACCTCGTGCTCAAGAAAGTTTTGTCTTTCGCGCCCGATTCCAGGGGCAAGTGGACTCCAAACTACGAGGGTCCATATGTTGTTAAGAGAGCCTTTTCAGGCGGTGCTTTGATGCTTACAACAATGGATGGGGAGGATTTCACTCGTCCTGTGAATTCAGATGCAGTTAAGAGATACTTTGCCTAAAAAAAAGTATATGCAAATGAAAAAAAAAAACAAATGAAAAAAAACAGAATAGCTCGCTAAGTTGAAAACCCGAAAGGGCGGCTTAGGCAAAAATGAGCGTCTCGGTGGAGAACCCGCAAGGGTAATCCAGGCAAAAATTAGAGACTTGAAAAAAATATATTTGCATCCCGCTAGATTGAGTACCTCACTCTGGGGCAATCTAGGCAAAAATTAGGGATTTGGCAAGTAACTGCATCCTGACAAGACTTCCTGGTTCACCAGTCGTCATTTCGTCAAAAGATTCTCGATTCGTCGTCAACTGAAGCTTCGGATACATCGAGATTCAAATTGGTAGAGAAAGGATCATTATGTTCAATGTAGCCCTCTTCCAATATATATCACTGATTTCAAATTTGTACAGATCTATGGAGTCTTGCCATTTGCAGACTACCATTCTATCAAATCAATTTGAGCTTTTTATCCAATTATTTGCACTCGTATTTGTTTCAATTCAACAAATGTTTTGCATGTTTTAAATTGATAAAATGTCATTGTTTTAAACAAATCAAATTTTTCAAATTTTTTGTTTTAAACAAAGTGAACATTCACAAGATTGAAAGGATACTCAAGAATATCTCAGTGCTCTCCCGAGGGTGGCATGATGCCCAACAGGTAAGACATTTGTTCATATTCCTGGTTTGGTGGTATCTTCTTTCTTCAGATCTTTGGTGAGGCTGTTCCTCAAACAGAGTTGTTGTTGGGGCTGTTCCCCAGTACAGTCGCAAGTGATGTGTTGTTGAAGACTTCGTTCTCTCCAGCAGCAGTTTTCCCCCAGCACGGGTGTTTCCTTGTAGAAGTTTCGGCGGTCGATGGTTTATCACCTTGGTGCCCCGTCACTTTCTCCAGTGGGTCAGATCCCCAGACTTTATTTGTCTCCTCAGTGCAGTCATGAGTTTAACTGATTAATTGATACTCCCCTCGGAGTTGCGAGTAGAGCTGTTATTGATATCCCCACCAGGGTTGCAAGTGGAGTTGTTACCGCTTCTCCCCATGCAGTGTGCCAGCAGGATTTGTCTGTTTCCTCAGCACGTTTGTTTTCTTTTGAAGACTCGGTAAGTCAGTGGTTTGATACCCGGTACTCTACCCTTTCCCCGGCGAAATCGTCTGTGGAATTGTTGCTATCTCTCCATCAGAGTTATTCTCTCCAGCAGAGCAGGATTTATTTTCCTGAGCAGTTTTGATTGGGTCGGCATCCCAGTTTTGCAACCATCTTTTCCTCAGCTTAGGCTGCAGAGCGTTTGTTGTGGCAGTTTTGCCTGTTGAATACTCTTCCAATCCCCCCGACATGGTCGGATGATGGCTTTGGCCTCCAGTGAACGGATTAATTTCCTGACTGTTTGCAATCCCCAGTAGAGTCGGCTTGTATTGCAGAATATACTTGTTGTGATCAGTTTGCTGTATATTCTCCCCAAATGGAGTGGTTTGTTGCAGAATCTGCTTGTTTGATCTGTCCTCCCTCAGTGGTTTGTTCCCAAGAGAGTAGCCGACAGTTTTCCCCAATAGAGTTGCTTATGCAGTCAGATTCTATTTGGATGATATCTTTCTCCCTCAATGGGTTGTCCCCCAGCGGAGTTGTGTGGATTTGCTTCTACAGCAGTTTGTGCTTATGCATTTGTTGTTTCTCAGTTGACACTGGGATCCCCTGCAGATACTTTGGGACTTCTCTTGTTCCCCTACAGATTCGTCTTGGTGGCTGTTTTGCCCGTTGTGACTTTCTGTACCCTGTTTGGGATGTTTCCTAATATCTCCGATTCTCTGTTTCTCCAGCAGTACCTGCAGATCTTTGCTTTTCAGCATGTAGATCTCCGCAGATTGGCTCTCCAGCTGGTTTTTCCCCTGGAAGTATAATACCGGACGTTTGCTCCTGAACCTGTTTGTGTTAGAATTGTTTGTTTTGTCAGCATTCATCAAACATAAATCACGCATATTCATGCATATTCATAAACATTCAGATATTCATGTTGCATTTCTTGCCATATATCTTTTGTTTGTCGTGTCTCCTGCTCTGGCGATATAGATCTCTTTACAGATCTCCCCAAGCAGATGTCAGGTGTTACAAATCTCTCCATATAGAGTCAACCCCATAAGCAAAAGATATGTTGTCTTTCCTTTTGCAGTTCCCCACTGAGATATACCCTCGTGGATGACGGTTTCTTCCGTTTCCTCCCAACATATATATTGGGATGGATTTTCCTATTTGAGTTACATCCTCATTAGGACGTGTCTTGATTCAGTCTGTCTTTTCGGATCGTTCCCGGATTGGCTATTTGTCAAATATCTTGTACTTCCCAGTGGGTTGTTCCCCAGCGGAATGTGTTTTTGGGCCTCTGCCTACAAACCAGCAGTTGTAAGTCCTACTTTTCCTGGCTTTCTTGACAGAATTTGTGGTTATACACCTTTTATTCTCCAGCCAGAGTTTTTGGTTTTCTACCCGTATACTCGGTAGTTGTAAATCCTATTTTCCTGCTCTTCAGCAGTTTGTGGTTTGTTATAAACCCTATTTTGGTTTCCCGTGCGGATTTGTGATTTGTTCTATCCCCACGCGGAGTTGTTGGTCTTCTACCCCGTATTCGGTAGATGTAAACCCTAATTGTGTGGTTATCTTCATTCAATATTTGATGATGATTTTCCTTTGCTTGTATAAGTTGCTCAGATCAGCACTTATATCCTCAGCAAGTCTTTTGTGGATAATTGCCGTATGCTAGCAATTTTATCCCCAGTGGGTCTTTTCACCGTATGCTAGTGATTTGTCCCTGGATCATTGATTCTTTATCAATGTATCCCCAGCTAGTCTCTGTCGATAATTGCCGGATGCTTGCAATTTATCCTCAGCAGTTCGCCTTTCATTTACCCTTTTGTTGGTAATGTCTGTTGCTCCTTTTGATTGGTTATCATTATATACCAAGTTTGGTATCCCGATGCCTTTCTTTTCGGTTGATTTATCCTTTATTAACCCAGTAATCGGTTGTGGATAATCTTCCATGCGAGTATATTATTCACGGTCTGCCGGTAATGAATAGTATATCTCATGCACTCTTCAGTCGAAGCCTTTTGTGTTTCCCCAGTCGAGTAAGATTCGTTATTTCCCTTTGTGGAGTCGAATATTCCTTTTGTTGTTGGATAATTGCCGGATGCTTGCAATTTATCCCTTTGAGTTGTCTTTCGTTTACCCGTATGCTTGGTATCGATTGTCTCTCTTTTTGGTTAGTCACCTATTATGTACCCAGTAACCGGTATCTCTGGTGTCTTTTCCTTTCGAGTGTATTATTCACGGTCTGCCGGTAATGAATAATATATCTCATGCGCTCTTTAGTTGGAATCCTTTGTTGATTTTCCCCAACTGAGCAAGATTCGTATTCTTTGTAGAATCGAATATCCATCCTTTAACCAGTTTGTGTTTGGATGATGAGTGTTTTGGAAGTGAAATCCAATTCACGTTTTCGGTAGATCACCTATTATATACCCAGTAACCGGTATCTCTGGTGTTTCTTACCATGCGAGTTTATTATCTACGTTCTGACGGTAATAGATAATATATCTCATGCGAGTATTCTTATCCACGGTCTGCCGGTAATGGATATTATATCTCATGCACTCTTTGGGTTTGTGTCCCCATTTGAGTAAGATTCGTTTTCCCGTTGTGGATTCGAATGCCCATCCTGTAAGTCGATTTGCTTTTTCAAGCCCTCCTTTCGGATGATGAGTGTTTTGGAAGTGAAAACCAATTCACGTTTCGGTAGATCACCTATTATATACCCAGTAACCGGTATCTCTGGTGTTTCTTACCATGCGAGTTTATTATCTACGTTCTGACGGTAATAGATAATATATCTCATGCGAGTATTCTTATCCACGGTCTGCCGGTAATGGATATTATATCTCATGCACTCTTTGGGTTTGTGTCCCCATTTGAGTAAGATTCGTTTTCCCGTTGTGGATTCGAATGTCCATCCTGTAAGTTGTTTTGCTTTTTCAAGCCCTCCTTTCGGATGATGAGTGTTTTGGAAGTGAAAACCAATTCACGTCTTCGGATTTTTATCCTATAAACAACCCAGTAACCGGTTCAGGATAATTTTCCTTTCGAGTATATTATTCACGGTCTGCCGGTAATGAATAATATGTCTCATCTGAGTATTCTATCCACGTTCTGACGGTAATGGATATTATATCTCGTACGCTCTTGAGTCAATCTTTTGATTGTTTTCCCCTCAGAGTAAGATTCATTTTCCTTGTGGAATTGAATGTCCATCCTATAAACGAGTTCGCTGTTCTAGCGTTCTTCAGGATGATGAGTGTTTTGGGAGTGAAATCCAATTCACGCTTTGGTCGGTCACCTATTATATACCCAGTAACCGGTATCCTTGGTGTTCCCTCCTTTCTGCTCCCTATTATGACCTCGGTCCCCCTGTGGAGTCAGATTTTCCTGAGTTTGTTGCCCTTATGCCTGGTAACATCTCATTTCTTTGTTGCTTCCCTCAGTGGAATTTCCTTTTTGTTTCTCCTCAGGAGTCAGCTTGTGTTTCTCCAATGGATTTATTTTCCTTTGGAATTCCTTTCCCAGTGTGAGTCCTTCACTCCCCAGTGAGTTTCTCCTGTCTGTTTTCTGTTTTCCTAATCAGAGTCGTGTCTTGTTCACGTTATGTCAGTTTTATCTTCCCCAGTTTGGAGTCGTGTCTTGTTCACGCATTTCTTTTTCTTTTATTATCCCCATAGAGTCTTGTCAGAGTCTCTGTTCCTGGTGAGTGTACTACTCCGATGGATCGTCTTTTCTTCTGTGTGAATCATATTCCCCACAGAATTTGTGTCTTTTGCATACATACATTTGCATCATGAGGTCTCTTAGGGACCAAAATTTGTCTCATTACTGGTATTTAAGCCCATTCTACCGCGTCGAGATGAAGATTTCTAAACTTCACTTCTCCGGCTAGAATGACCTTAAATAGGGGCATCTGTAAGACCCCAATTTTGGCCCTAAGATCCCTCATGGCCCATATCATATCATATCATAACCTCAAGGATCAATGCATGCCTTTGCTTTCCTCTTAGTGGATAGATTGCCTTGTGGGTTTTGTTTCTTGATCACCAAGCATACTTTGCATTTGTATATCTTTGCTTTCATATGTTTATCATTCAAAAAGTACAAAAATATTGTCTGTTTAACCTTGTTGCTTGCAGTGGAAGCAATCATCAGCAATTAGGTCAAAGTCAGTCATTGATCAGTCAAAGCAATGGATGGTGGCCATTCTTGTGGAATTTGGACATCATGATCATTAATCAAAGGTTCAAACAACTTGAGACATCATTTGAAGTCAAGTTCTCAAGGAATTAGGGTTTTGAAATCATCAGAAGAAGTTCAATCAGTCCAAAACCCTAGCAAAGTCAAACTTGGTCAACAGTTGATTTAATCAAGGATTTGGTGGATAGAATTGATTTGAAGAAGCTCATTCATGCTTGTACAAGCCTCATCTATCATGTTCAACCTCATCATGGAAGAAAATCAAGTGAAATCAGAAATTTTCCAGAAATAGAAAGTGGACCTGTAATTTCAACTGCCAAAAATGGAAACTTCTTGATCTTAAACTTACATCATGATACAAGCTCCAAATGAATTTTTGCCCAACATGAAAGTTGAAGATCTTGTCTTCCCATTTTCAAAAAGTCCAAGAACACCCAAATCCCATGTGTGGTTGTCAAGATATGATCAAATCATTTTCACCAATTTTTGAACTTCAACAAGCCATAACTCTCAAACCATAAGGCCAAATTTGGTGGGGTTTTTTCCTACACACCACATTTTTCATCCTCTTTCCAAAAATATAAATTTCATGACCTAAAACCTTACCATTCAAAATGGCATTTTTGGACCTTTCTCATTTAAATTCAAAGTTTGACCAAACTTTGACTTTTTGAGTTTTTGACTTTTTCTCATTTTTACCAATTGGAAAATGTTCCATATATTATTTGTGACTTGTTCCAATTCTTAAACCATGCTCATTTCACCCTTATGCCACAATTATAGACCAAAATGCAAAATTGACAAAATTGGCAATTGGCTTCACATAACCAAAGCAAGTACAGCAATTCATGTGCAGCCACAAAACAGCAAACATACAGTCTGTATGCAGCCTGTCCAGGCCCAGCTCATGGCAAACATACACCTCCATTTACTCACTTTTGCATAATTAGCAATTGGCATTTTGATTCATAAAATTAAACTGGGATTAGCATGGGATAATGTGAGCTTAAACAGATGAATATAAGTGCATTTTTCTGCCATTGGCCAACCCTAGCAGCGGCCACACGACAGAAAACACACCCTCACTCTCTTCTTGCAAATTTGCATTTGGAAAAATTCTGTCCCAACCATCAAAAGACACGAGCAACCCTTGCTTCCTCCATCATCTAAACATTGTTTGGGAGTGCTTTTGAGCATCATTTGTCAAACTGGAGCACCTCCTTTTGTTCTGCATCTCCAAGCATTCAACCATGGTGAAATCGAAATTGGACATTTTCCTGCATCTTTGAGCCAAGCAACCTCAAGTACCCTTCATTGCAAAGCATCATCATCATCTGTTTGCCCTTAAATCCACCAAAGCAACACTGCTTCACACTTTCTTCAAAAATAAGTAAGTAAATCGACCTCCCCTTTTTACCATGCTATAATATGCTTTTGAAAGGTATTTTTATGCTGACTCTAGAGAACTAAAGCATGCTTAATTTGGTTGTGTTTTGGCCAAGAAATCTGAAAAATAAGTTTGGTGCTCATATGATGTTTTGCTCGATTCCTGGTACACAACATGTTTGGTTGAAAATTGATGTTGGTTTCTCATTCACCTTGCCATGCTGAGCATCTTTATGTGTGTGCTTTTAATTTCTGGAAATATCATTGAAATTCGAATTATTGATGATGAATGTGTATGCTGTTTATGCTTGAACCTAGAACTCTGCCTATGAAATCCCCATGATTATGCTTGTTTGGTTGTTGAGTGATGTTGCATAAGGATGTTTGTTGCATGGCCATGCTTGATTTTGTTGATTCTGCTTATGGTTGATTATTCATGGCTGAACATGAAAATGATAAAACATTGCTGTATCTATTAAACCCTAGTTTGTTTCCAGTTGGTTTTATCTCAGAATTATGCCTGCTTTTGTTTGTATTTGCGTGAACCTACTGTTGTTGCTATGCTGTCAGCCATGCTATAGATTGGTGATGAGTTTCAATGAAAGTTTTAATACCCTGTTGCTGTTTTGAACTTGGCCCAGAAATTCCCACGATTCTGCTTGTCTTGTTGATAGCTGATGATGATGATGTTGTTGTTTCATAGTTGAATTCATTTAAGTGATCGTGGCATGCTTGTTTGTTTGGTTGATATTTGAACATTGTTGATGAGCTTGGTTGTATGAACATGAGAACACGATGCCATTGCCAATACCTTGCTGTTATTTGTTTTGTTTGGTTGAATGATGATGCATGATGATGAAATGCCCTGTTGCAGTTTGTTTTTAAACCTTGCAACTGTCCAGAAATTCATGTGATTTATTTGTTTGTTGTGTTTGAATGTGGCTACTTGATTGCTGCATGATCGTCATTTTACATGTTGCTGTTTACCTGGTGATGTTTTAATTGATAACATGAAGATGCATGATGCCATAGCCATGAATACATGTTGCTAAAACCCTAGGGCTTTGAAAACTCAGAAAATTCGTTCATTGGCCGTGTCCACTGTTTTATTGGCTGAGAGCCAATCAAAACATTTCATTTCCCTTGGCCAAAACGCACAGCATTGATAAGTGATGCGTTATTTACGCTTGTGCCACTGCTTTGACTTTGGTTTGACCATTTGCTATGCCTTTTGCTCATGCTTACACCAATTAATCACCTATTTTCCACAATTAATTTCTCACTCAAATTTCATCCAAAAATTATGAAATTTTTTCCATCATGATCACAATTGAGTCTAGTATTTTATGGTGAATTTTAATTAATTTTCCCTGTTCTGGATTTTTTATGGTAATTATTTTCTTCACATGTATGCCAAAATGATACATTGTGCCATTCCTTTTGTGAAATTGTCATATTGCATCCAATGAGCTTGAAATTTTTTGTGGTGAAACTAGACACATTGACCTTCATTTCCATATAAAGTTTGTGCATTTCCCATTTGTGGTTTGTGAGCTTTGAATTTTTGAAGTTATGTGTTACATTTGGTGCTATACCATGATCATGTATTTTCCCAATTTTTGTTCACATGCTTCCTCTTATCCAATTGACCTCAAATTTTGCATGAATCATATATCACATGTCTAGTTTGTATGTGAATTTTTCTTGGAATTAATCTTGCTGTTTTCCATTTGATTGAGAATTTTCTTCCATACTTGGTCATTTGTTGACTTTTTGTGCTATGCCTTGCCAAATCTTTTGTGAAATTCTCAAATCTTATTGTATGACCATGAAATTTCATATGTGATAACTAGACTCTTCAAGCTTTGCATTGGTGTTAATCTCATTCATTTCTCTTCTGTTTTCAATTTGATATGATTTTTTGAAGTTGACCTATGCTTGTTGACTTTCACCATGCTTACTTGAACTTATGTTGACTTCATGATTTTAATTGACTGCCTTCCTCTCATCCAAATGCCATGAAATTTTACATGTATACCATGTTAGATGTTAGGATTGAGTGTGATTTATTTCATAATTTTTGAGATTGTTTGAGTTGACTGTTGAATGAGGTCTTTGCTGTTGACTTTTGTATGCTTCTCTTGCCATGCTTTGCATCCTTTTGCATATGAAATGACCATGATGCATGATATAAGTTATGAATCCAATTGAGAATGCTTCTTGAATGTTCAAACTTGGTTTGGGTTGACTTTTCCTTGCTGCCTTGACTTTTTCTTTCATCTTTGACCCTAGGCTAGTCCTAGTGGTCTTCTAAGCTTATGTTGAGTTCATCTGTTTCAGGTTAAGCACCAATGCCTTGAGGATCATTCAAATATTTGTTTGAGTTGAATTATATGATGTGCTAACATTTGTTTTGTAGGTGACTCATATGCTTGAGTCTTTGTGCCTTGCACAATTGGTCCCTCTGTTGGTTGACTTTTGGTTCATTTCTCTTTGTTTTAATTGTTGAACTGTTTACTAATTGGTTTGACTTTTTCAGGTACTTTAGTTGCCTAAGTTCTTTGAACTTGCTTGCTTTGCTTTTTAGCATTTGCTTTGAGGTATAAATACTTCTTCTTCATGTAGTCTGGAGACCCGGTCTGTTATTTGACCGGGCAAACTGTCTGAAGTCCTCCTTAAGAGGCAATGCCTGTGTTTGTTTATATTTGTCCTAAGCAGGAAAAGTCCTTCAAGTAAGGCAATTGGTGGAAGGTAGGGATAAGCAATCTATCCCCCACTATTCAGTGTGTCCTCTCTTTGCTCCCATCACATGGTTGAAGCAATGAGATAAAAACCCAAGATCTAATCGAGTCAATAAAAGGGGAAAGAGTTCCATCTTTCTGAACTCCCCCACTTTCTATTTGATGCTCTCTCTTATCTGAGATTGAAGCAATGAGGCACACCCCTCATCTCCTTTTCATCTGCTTCACCTGAGCCCCTCAATGGCCAGGTTAAGAGCGACCTTCACCCATTACAGTGGACTTTCAAAGTCAAACCCTCTTGTGTGAGCCCCCATTGTTTGGCTATAGAGTGTGCTGTTTGATATTCATTGACTGATTGATTGCTCCATATGCACTTGCTTGCCTGTATGCTATGCATTTATCATCATCATCAATTGCCATTAATGCATGATCATCTCATTTGCTTTTGTGATGCTATCATTGTTGTTTGCCCATTGAGGACAATTGTAAGTCCATTGCTTTGGCATTTGTTCCTGTGATATGGAAGGATAGAGTGTAAGACCTCTTTGGTCACTCATATCTTCTGTTTATCTGTTTGTATGTGAGGATACAGTTATAAGTCCCTGTAAGTTGGCATCTGTTATCCTGTGATCATAATTTGATCTGTTTGATGTTGTATGTGAGGTTGCAGTTATAAGTCCCTGTAAGTTGGCATCTGCTTTCCTGTGACCATAGTTTGTTTATCTGTTTGTATGAGAGGTTGCAATTATAAGTCCCTGTAAGTTGGCATTTGCATTCCTGTGATCATATTGTTGCTCTTGTTCTTGTATGAGAGGATCCATGGTAAGTCCCGGTGATGTGGCATTGGATTTCCTGTGAGCATACTGTGGAGTTAACCTAAGTCCAGATAGATTGGCAGTTGACTTCCATGTTTCATTCTTGTTTTCTTCTTTGGAGATTGGTGTAAGACCATTGAGTGGCTTCTGATATCCTATTCTGTTTTAGGAGACTGGTGTAAATCCATCTATTGGTATCCGGTATCCGCTTTTTATTTCTTTGCCTGTGGAGATTAGTGTAAGACCATTGAGTGGCATCTGACATCCCGTTTTGTTTTAGGAGATTGGTATAAGACCATTGATTGGCATCCGATATCCGCTTTTGCTTGCTTTGCTTGTTTGTTATTATTAATTGCTATCCCAAAGGACACACTTGAATCATCTCCCATATGATCTCAAGAAGTGAACCTCCTAAGAAGCTTTTACTTTCCACCTTCATCCATTCATCATTCATTATGTCCTAAACCTTTTCACACTTTATCTTTTAAACTTGACATAAGTGTTGTGCAAACATCTTCATGTTTTCAAATTAAAAACCTGGACCCAAGTCCTTGACTTTTTCAAACTCCATTTCATAATACTTATCTGAATTAATCTTAATCATACTCTGACTTCACTTTCATAATCACAATCAATTAACTTCACTCATTCACTTGTTTTGGCTCTGTCCATTGTTAATCTTTTCACATTAGCCATAGGCTTCAATTATCTTTGTGGTTGATGTAAATCTTGCCTATCCTTAGTGAGTCGACAGTAAGACTTCCGTACTTCAAACAGGGCTAACCCCTCTAGTACGTCGAAGCTATCCTCGCATGGTGGATGTTGTTTTTTGGTCGAGTGTTCTCCCATTGATAATGAAAAGCCTCAGTGCTTGTGTTTAAAACTGAATCCACCAACTTTTGGAAATCTTTTAGCCGAACTACGGCGTTCTGATCCTTACCTTTGATGGAAGGTACGTAGGCAACGGGTTCATCCGTTCGAACCCAATAATAATAAAATGTATATTCTTTTCTCACCATCCCAATCATGTTTGCACAATCTTTTTGTCATAACAAATAACAATTTAGCATAACAAGTGTGAAAAGGGCTCCCTAGGAGTACCTAGGACGTAGTGGGTGCCTAACACCTTCCCATTGCGTAATTTACCCCTTACCCAGAATCTCTGATCTTTTTATTAGTTTTCTACGTGTAAAACTTCTTAGGCTTTTGTTCGCTTTTTAGCCAGTCCTTTGGATAAATAAAAGTGCGGTGGCGACTCGAAAATTTCAAGGTATCTCTTAGCTTATGGTTTAATCGATAGATCATATAGCGACGAATACACCGTCACAATCATCTTCTTCTGCCTCAAATACAAGGAACTCAAAGTTGGGAGATGGTGTTGGATCATTATGTTCAATGGGTTTGATTAACCTGCATAATAATTTTAGGTATATTAGAGATTTCAGAATTCAAACAAGGCAAATCATTATGCAGATGAAAAAGATTGATTTTATTCTCTTTTTTAGGGTTTTATGGTGATCACCAATTTCATGCAAAAAGCGAAAAGGAAAAATAATTTTGAGAAAACAAACATTTAACATGTGATTATTGAATGAATATCATTGTATTGATCAAATTGTGCCAACAATGTCTTCACTTCTCCTTTTGGCATGGGAGAAGGGTTTTCAAACAAAATGAACACATTACTTTGGCAACACCATGAGCTCTTCATTTAAGTTGAAAACCCGAAAGGGCGACTTAGGCAAAAATGAGCGTCTCGGTGGATTGAAAACCCGAAAGGGCGATCCAGGCAAAAGTTAGAGACATGAAAAAATGAATATACATATATGCCACTAGATTGAGTACCTCACCCTGGGGTAATCTAGGCAAAAATTAGGGATTTGGCAAGTAACTGCATCCTGACAAGACTTTGTTCTACAACTGTCGTCTATCAAGAATTCTCACTCAGTTATCGTCAACTGAAGTTTCGAATACAGTGGATTCAGAGTTGGTAGAGAAATGGTCATTATGTTCAATGTATCCCTTTTTCCATGTATATCACTAATTTCAAATTTGTAAAGATCCATGGAGTCTCACCATTTACGGACTACCATTCTATTAAATAAATTTGAGCATTTATCCAATTCTTTGCACTCTTATTTGTTTCCGTTTAACAAACGTTTGCATGTTTTCATTGATGAATATCATTGTTTTAAACAAATGAAGTTTTTATAAACTGTTTTAAGCAAAATGAACATTCACAATGACTGAAGGGATAAGTGGGATGTCCTCAGTGCTTTCCCAAGGATAGTATGATTACCAAAAGGTAAGACATTTGTTCATATTCTAGCATTCTTATATCCTCTTCATCAGTTTTTAGTTGTCTCCCCGTCGAGCGCAGAAAGAGTAGTACATCATCAGCTTCCTAGAGAGTCTAAAATGAAATGTTCTCTCTAGTGGCAGTAGATTGATCTACCTTATTGGATTGCTTTCTCCTAGCAGAATTTGTGGATATTCATCCAACACATTCCCGGATAGTTTGTTTGTGCATACATGCTTGCTTCTCCCGTGGAATCTTAGCAATCCGTGTTTGGTTGTATGGTTGATCTGTGGATGATCCCTTCTGTTGCAGTTCTTGCCTTGATCCTTTAGAGATGTATATCCCTCTATATCAGGCACTAGCATTTGTGTTTTATCAATTATATGGTTGTCATCCCTTTGTGTGGACTGACCTAAAATCCCTTATAGAGTGATAAAAGTTGATATGCTATTCTACTCACGAGGAGGTTCGTCTTTCCCCAGTATGAGTAGAAGTTCCCCGTGGAATAAGCATGTGTTCCCTGCAGGGCTATCTTTCCAGATAATTGTCTCCTCAGCAGGAAGTTGCCTAAAGCAATTGATACAGGGCTTGTCTCCCTTTTTCATCCCCAGCATGTCGTTTGTTGATAAAGGATTCATTTCCGATTTCCTCAGCCAGGGTAGTTCCTTTGAGAATATTTGCAGCTTGTCTCCGGTAGGGTTGCCTGATCCGAGTCTGATGATTTGTATCCCTTTTGAGTCTGAAGATTTTTTCTAGCATTGAGAGTTAGTGTTGAAGATGTTTATTTCCTTCCCCAGTGGAGCAAAGTGTTATTTCTCCTCTCAATAGAGTTTCCTCTCCAGCAGATAGAAGGGAGTGTTTTGATTGATGTATATCCGATTGGTGGTTGTTCCCCATGGAGTTTTACATCATTCCTTGATACGTTCCCCAGTAGAGTTTCCTTTCCGGTGGATCCTATTGCCTGTCCCCAGCTGTGGTCGACGTCTTTCCGTGATTATTCTTCTTCTAGAGATCATCCCAACCAGAGTTGAGTTCTCTGTTTGATTATCTTCTTTCGCTGCTCCTGAATACATCTTCTTTGTATCCTCAGCGAGTGTAGCTTTGGGATAGGGTTTGATATCCCTGATGATTTACTTTCATCCTGCTCGGGTTATTCCCAAACTGACTTCTCCAGTAGGCTTTGCCCTTCTTATTGAGACGTTGTGTCGGGTGTCTATTCTTGATTCTTGGACCTTTTGTGTTAGATATGTTTGTTTGTCAGCATTAATCATACACAAATCATGCATATACATGCATAATCATAGCATTCAGATATTCATGTTTCATTCTTTGCCATATATCCTTGCTTGTTATCTCCTGCTATTGGCGAAATACTCTTCCCCAAGCAGATGTTAGTGTCTGATCTCTCCATATAGAGTCAGCCCCATAGGCAAAAAGTGTTTATCTTTCCTTCTTTATTCCCCAATGAGTTATGTCCTCGTGGATGATTATTGTTTCAGTTTCCTCCCCAATTGTGTACCGGGATGGAATTACTCCCCTGAGTTATATCCTTATCGGGTTGAGTCTTGTTTGATTGTGTCTTTCTAGTTTGTTCCTAGATTGACTTCCTTTCTTGTTATCCCCTACAGTTCCCTGTGGTTTAATTGTTCAATTGCTCAGTAACCAGTAATTGTTCATCTTTTTCCCCAGCGAATCTTGTGGCCTTCTACCCAGTAACCGGTAGTTGTAAGTCCTACTTTTGTGGCCTTCTACCCAGTAACCGGTAGTTATAAGTCCTACTTCTGTGGTTTTCTGCCCAGTAATCGGTATATGTAATCCCCTCTTTGTTGGTTATCTTTACCCAGTAACCGGTATTGATATTCCTTCGTTTTTGATTATACCACCCAGTAATCGGTGATATATCTCCTGGATAATTGCTTTTGGCAAGCAATTCATCCCTAGCGAGTCATCTTTCATTTACCCTTGTTTGGTAATGATTGTTTCTCCTTCGGATTGGTCATCATTTTATACCCATTAACCGGTATCCCAATGTCCTTTCTTTGCGGTCGATTTATCCTTTATTAACCCAGTAACCGGTTATGGATAATCTTCCATGCGAGTATGTTATCTACGTTATGACGGTAATAGATAATATATCTCATGCACTCTTCAGTCGAAGTCTTTTTCTTCCCCATTCGAGTAAGATTCGTATTTCCTTGCAGAATCGAATGTCCATCCTTTAAGTCGAGTTTGCTTTTTCAGCCCTCCTTTCGGATGATTAGTGTCTTGGATATGTTCTTAATTCACGCCTGGTTGGTCACCTATTATATTCCCAGTAACCGGTATCCCTGGTGTTCCTTCCTTCTGCTCCCTATTATGACTTTTGTCCCCTGTGGAGTCAGATTTTTCTGAGTTGAGATGTGCCTTTTGGGTCCTCCTCAGATGTTTTGGATGATTGATATCTCTCACCCTTATACCGGTCTTAGATATTCCTTCTCCTTGAGCGTGTTGTTTTCTCACCTAGTAACCGGTGTTTTGATAACATGTCTCTCTTTGAGTTTATTACCCAGTAACCGGTAATATCTCGTTGTTTCTTTCTCAGCTGAGTCCTTTGTGGATTTCCCCGGCTGAGTCCAGATTTTTATCCGATGTATCCTTTGTGGATAGTTCTGCTGTATTGGCATATTCCCCAACACATGCACCTTGGCGTCAGCTCGAGTCTTTCCATCGATTTATTTTCGTGGAATCCCTTCGTGTCTCCCAGCAAGTTTTCAAATCGTGACCTGCTCATGCATTTTCACCTTATTTCCCCCAGAGTCTCTGTCTCCTTAGCGAGTGTGTTACTCCTATGGATTTTTCAGTCTCTTCTGATTTCTGTTCCTTTGTGGTAATTATTTACCATGAATATTTTGTTTTTGCATGCATACATTTGCATCATGAGGTCTCTTAGGGACCAAAATTCGTCTCTTTGTTATTATTTAAGCTCATTCTATCTCGTCGAGACGAAGATTTTAACCTTCATATCTCCGACTAGAATGACCTTAAATAGGGGCATCTGTAAGACCCTAATTTTGACCCTAAGATCCCTCATGGCATCATATCATTGCTCAGTGCATTGCCTCAAGGATCATGGCATGATTTGGCTCCTTAACCCTGGGGTTGGGACTTGTGTGAGTGGTTTGAGACCACCAAGTATGCTTGTATTGTATACTATTGCTTTTCTTATTTTGATTACTAACCAAAAGCACAAAAATATGTCACTAACTCTTTTTGTTTTGAAGCTCAAGTGATCATGTGCCACAATGCTCCTAGGAGGTTCCTAAGCTCAATGAAATGGCTAGATGAAGATGAGAACAAGCATGACAATGGTCCACAAAGCTCCTAATCATCATATATGCCTCCCAAGAATCTCAATTTTCCAATTTGATCAAGATAGCCCAAAGGGCTTAAGGATTGTTTCCCAAGGAAACCCTAATTCAACTATGTTTTGATTGTGTCTTGCCCATGAAGCAACCTCAACCTATGATCAAATTTTATCAAGGTAAGTTCTTTTATTCATTATTTTATGCATATATGAGCCTATTTGATATTCCTCAATCATTTATTCATCAAGATTGGAAGTTTGGCCTTGAAAAGTTGACCAGTCAAGTCATCTGACTAAGCTGAGCACCATTGAGATATAACTTCTAATGTATTTGTCAAATGAAGGTGGCCCCAAGAGAAACAATGTTTTTAAGAACCATATGAACAATTTTCATGTTCATCAAAAATCAATTTGAAACTTGGAAGGTCATCATTCATTTCAAAACATTATAGGTCATTTTGACTGAAACCCTAATTTTGGGTCAACCTACCAATGGCATAACTTCCTTAATTTTTATGATTTTGAGGTGAGACCAAATGCATTAGAAATCTTGAGATGTCTGCTTCAAATGTTGTGTTAAACAAAATTTCATAATCCTAAAATAAACACATGTGATAATACAAAACATTATAGGTCATATTGAACCTAATCCATTGAATTTGAAAAAGTACCCAACTTCAAAGGCCCATAACGTTTTCATAAAAAATCCAAATGATGCACAATTTGAGTCCAAATTAACCATATTGAAATGGTATACAACTTTTATGTTGTACGTTTTTCCATTTGAAGCTTGCATCATGGAAATAAAGGGGTTTGATTGGGCTTACTTTTGGTGAAAATTTTCAAAGGTGACTTAAACATGTTTTGTACCTAAATTTTCACAGTCAGTTTTCATTAATTTCCAAATCCAAATTAATTTTTGCCCAACATGACTTTTGTTCCTTATTTCAAGGGCTTTCCAACCATTACTCACATTACTTTTAATGAACAATTCATTTGAAATCGATGTCGTTTTTCGCATCAACACTTGATACTTTAAAGCACAACTCTTGCGCAGTCACAACCCTAATCGCATAACTCTTTGACAACACAACCCTTGTGCCGTCATTAACCCTAATGCACCAATTTCAGACTGTCAAACACACCTCGATTGTTGATTTAGTATGATTTATCAGCACGTCATTGCTTCACCATACTAATGTCGGATCAAGAAGCAAATGACCATTGATCACTCAAAGGAAAACAACCATTAAGTGTTTGAATGAACGAAACAGAAACAGTATATCATATATACCGTATTTTGCATCAAGATTACTTATATCATATATATAACTTGATCAATCTCAATTGCATAACCTATGGATGATCGATGTATCACTGCTTCACCATACTAATGTCGGATTCCGAAGCATAGTTAACATCAATCATCCAAATCGTACACACATGATGCCAAATTTAATTACTCATTTATTCTTTGATTCATTCTGTCTTTTAATCATATTAATACAGAAAATATAGAAAATAAACAACTATCAGATGCATGGTTTCGTAAGTTGCTCTAATACCACTGAAGGAGAAGAGCGATCCAAAACGCAACGAAATTTAAAATTTCTCCTTTAGTGATCCTTACGAATGGGCATGATCGATGATAGAATCGTTACCATTTGTGGAGATTGTAACCTTTGATGCAGATCTACGGAGCGATCACGAACGTTGAACGATGACAATGCCTCTACTCAGTCCACACGAACAGATTCCTTCAATCTCAGTGCTACCTGCTACGAATGAAGGCTTTGAGTGAGAGAGAGAGAGAGAGAGAGAGAGAGATGAAATTGCAAATGCACAAATGCTTCTATACAAGGTTTCTATTTATAGAACCACTTTTGTGGGCTGCAAGCTAAAAAACCCACTCAAGTGTATGTGGCCCATATCTTATAATATGCCAAAATCACTTAAGCGCGTGGTACCTTACCATATTTCATACTCTACTTAAGTACATCGTACCTTACGATGTTCTACAATTCACTTAAGTGCACCGTACATTACGGTATTCCTTAGTTACTCTATCTCTCATCAATCTGTCCTTTTGTGTGTGACCCTGTAGGTTTTCGCGACATTGGCAATTATATTAAATCACGTATTTAACATAATAAACAGTGAGCGGTATCTAGCAACACATCATTGCTACCCAAGACATGAAAATATCATGTGATCTGACAAATCCTTCTGTGATAATACGTATGTGTACAATTATCCTTTTGCCCTTATATCTATATTGAACACAAGGCATATACCGTGTAATCCTTGTCCAGTTCAATATTGGGCCCATAGACATTTATCCTGTTACGCAGGATGGGCAAATTCCATCTAGGTCACTCATGTCCCTTAGCATGCTTCGTGGAGTACCCATCAACTGTCTTTATGGTCATCCAGTTAGGCACAATGTTTGATCAGCAATAAGGCACTCGACTCTACATCTAGGGTCCATAGTGGTTTCAGGTCGAAGGGGTGGTATACACCATTATCACCATGAGAATAACTTATGACACTTTGCATAACATTCTATATAGTATTCTCATAGCGGGTCAGTCCAGTATAAATATTACTCTTAATATTCATACCTATGTTTAAGACTTGATAACTCCTTATCCACGATCCATGAGATGTGATCATCAGTCTATATACAGAATAGTCTTAATGCTTTAATGTTATCCCACTTCACAATAAATCTCGACTACAGATACTTTAAGAATAGTGTCCTTATGTTTAATGTGATTTCATGATTAAGTCACACTTGATACATTAAATGGACTAGCTATTCTAGGGACTTTATTAAACAAACATAATAAAGAAAAAACCTTTTATTATTAATAAATAATTCGACACAAGTACCAAAAGTATTGGCCTCTAGGGCTTACATCAACAAAATCAACTTTTATAAGCATGTGATATGAGGAAAGATTATAGATCATTTTGGACCAATACCATTGAACAGGTGATTTTCGTCAACTTCAAAAATGCATAACTCTCTCATTCTAAATCCAAATGATGTCAAATTGGTGACCATTTTGAAGGTATTCGAAAGAGCTACAACTTTAAAGAAGGCACTTTTCTCATTTGGAGCTCACATAAAAAGTTTAGTAAGGTGGAACATTGAAGTATATGACTTGACACTTGGAAGAAATTTCAACTTGTTGAAATTTCAAAACTTCCACCTAAAAATTCACCATGATCCAAATACCAAATGGAAAAGTGTTCAACATATGAGTTGTTCCTATTGATCTAAGCTTTCCAAATAGTCCTAGTTCATTCATTTTGGATGAGGTTTGCTAGGGCTGCGCATGGTGTTAACAGGCATGCACCAATTGGCAAAATCAAAACGTCAAATGACCATTTCACTTTGCCTTGCCATTCAAGCTTCATTCAGACTTCAGCACAGTTGAATTTGGACCTTAGTGCATTGCTTCATGGGCTTGTACACGCCCATGCAAGCATGAGCATGACATTGCCAAATTTGGAAGAAATTTCAAGTGTGCAAATAACACTTCAATTTGCTATAAATAGAGACCCTTTGAGCTAATTTGAGAGGACCCTTGCGCGTCAGCTTTGCCTCCACTCTTCAAACCCTCACAATTCAAAGGAAAACCTGATAACTTTCACTTAAAAATTGAGTTTGAATCTCACTGTTTGGAGATTCAAAAACTCCAGGGTCCAAAGCTCTATACCAATCCTAATCCACTTCTACAAGCTATTGGAGCAAGATCAAACAAGAATTGAAGCAAAAGAGATCAAGTTCTGCACAGCATTGAAGGTAGGTTCCAGATTTTTTCTTCTCTTCAATTCTCACTTAATTCTCATCAATTCTCTTAGATCTTTGGTTGTCTAAAGTCCTACCAATGTAGGCAAGAAAATTGAGTTGCTTTGAGGTCAAATCGAAGCAACTCAGTTGACACACCTCAAAATTTAACTCATCATATCTTTCTATATATCTGGAGTTAGTTAAAATTAAGGTCAGATTCATGCTCTACGCCATTTTTTCTTTCAGATCATGTCCCCTTTTTTCATTTTTATCATGGTGATGATTGAACCAGTCCGGCGGGGTTCGCCTGAGAAGGTGACCAGCCTTTGGCTCCGACAGTGATGTGGTATGGTTCAGAGCCATTGATTTCATTTAAAATGTTTTAGTCACATGCGTTAGATTTAATTACCACTTGTGTGGCGCGCTGACTAAGTTCCACTATGGAACGCCCGTTTGTGTCCACTTGATCTGCCACCTCAATTAATGAGGGAGATCAAGTGGTCCACATTTTTTTTGTATTTTCTGATTTTAATTTTATTCCTTTGATTTTCATTAATTCATATTAATTTTAATATTGATCCAAAAAATATGAGAGTTTCACCAAAAAAATTTAAATAAAATCCTCTTTCATATTTTGAATTAAAAATATTTTTTGGATCATTATATATATTTTTCATGATTTAATTGATTTTGTGATTATTTTTAATTGTTAAAAAGTACTTTTAAGTTTCCAAAAATTCTGAAAATTTTTCTCCAAGGTCCTTTGACCTTGTTTGTCCTATGATAAATCTCAAGGTCATTCCTTTGGTGTTTTGATGAGATTTTAGGAAATTGACCAACCATATTTAAATTAATGCATTATTTTTAGTTTTTTTAATTGAATAAATGCCAAATAATTGTGTTGAGCCATTTTGATTGATTTGTGTAAGTTTGACTTGTGTTGTTGGGCCTTGGTCAAGGTTGATTTGACTTTGCTAGGTTAAAATCATTGGATTTAGGGGATTGATGGAATGTACATTCCATCTCCCAAAATGAATGAATGATCTTAATTTCGTAAAAGTCCTCCTTTTTCCAAGTTGAGTTTGATCCACTTCCCCTCCCTCTTCATCTTATTCCCCTTATTTGTGCATTCATGTCATGGTCCTATGATATCTCTATATCCTAAGACTAGTTGATTGCAAAATCAACATAAGTATGGATGAGATTAGGCCACTAATTTTTCATATTCTTTTTGTGTGTGGTATGTTTCATGAGAATAGTCCATTATACTATGTCTCTAATATGCATTAACACCAAAATTCTATTGCCCGACCTCAAATAGTTGTGACTTCTACATAAGTTCAATTACGATTGCTTAACATAGCGCTAAATTTTGACACAAAAGGCATAACATTCTAGTTAGTGAGATTGTAAGTCTCCTCTCTTTCATGGTATTGTGTGGAAACTTGGCCTTTTTTCCTTCCTTTGGAAGATGTCTTGGTTCAAGGATCCATGCTTGTGATAAGTGGGTTGAGTGTTCTCTAAAGAATGACTTAAAGAAAAAAAGCAAAAGCAATTATAACTTCTAAATCATTAATAACTAACATTTAATTTCAAGTCATTTACTTTAATGCACTTTATTTTTAAGTCTTATTCATTTGCCATTATTCATACCATTCTAATTGTTTATGTTAATGTCATTTTCACTTTGTCCACTTGGACCATATTTTGTGATACATTTTGTTTGTGTATATGGTTTTGATTGTGTGGTCTTTGACCATTAATGTATATAATAAGAACAAAAACCCTAAAAATATCTTGTGTGGACTGTTGGTTTGATCTAAGACAATTGGACTTAGAATTTAGGCAACACTCCCTATGCAAAGGACTTGGCCAATGCCAACTTTCATGTAACCAAGTGCTTGTAATTTGAAACTTCATCTGAAACATCATTGAATATCCATTTGAGTTCATTTACAACATGATCATTATGAAGCTGTTATTTTTAACCTGTGACTTGTGGCATTATGGAATTCATCTACTACATAGGGAAATTTGAAGAAGATCATGGAGTTGCTAAGCTTGGATGTGGCTATCTTTATTTAATGCCTTGCTTCTCAAGTTGATATATTGTGCATTTTTTGTTGCTTGCTTCTAAAGGCCAAGGGAATTTGGGTTTCTATATGACATTCTTGTCTATTGGATTGCAGCCCATTGGTCAGATCTTTTCAACTTTTAACTTTTAAATTTATGCTTAGGATTAGTCTCTTCATCTCCTCCCCATTTCTTTAATTTCAAAATCTCTCCCTCCATTCAAAAATCTTCTTTTCCTGTGTTTGTTGATTTCTAAACTTTGACCATATTGCAAACTAGAAACTTTGGCCTTATGCCATTGCATTTTCAAACTCATTTTCTTAATCAAACTTGTAAATAGACTTAACCATACTTGACTTAAAATTTCCAAAAGCCAAAAATAACTAACTCATTCAAACCATTTTTAGGCCCTTGTGCCTTTCAAACTTAAATTTTGCTAAAAGCAATGTATCCACTTTGAAATTTATACCACGAACTACGAGGTTTTGATCCCTCATTTTTATGTTGGTACGTAGGCACAAGTCCGAAGGTCTTGCCAAACATAAAAATATAATTAATAAATTCTTTTCTCATCCCCCCATTCTATTTGCTTGCAAACATCATTTTGTACAAAATACAAATACACACAAAAAAGGGCTCCCTAGGAGTACCTAGGACACTTTGAGTGCTAACACCTTCCCTCTGTGTAACCAGCCCCCTTATCTGTAATCTCTGGCATTTTATTAGTTTTGATTTGAAAACTTCTTACTTTTGGGTTTTGTTCGTACTTTTCCCTTTTCCCTTGGAAACAATAAAAGCGCGGTGGCGACTCTTGTTATTTGATGTCTAGCTTATCCATATCTTGATGATCATGAATTTACCACTACACTCGTGCCAGTCCTTATATGTCTTCACCATTTTCTGAACAAGCTTATTTATGTTCTTATTGGCTGCTTCTAATATACCGTTCATCTTTGAACGATAGGGTGAAGAACTGTGATATTCAATCTTAAAACTCTTACACAATTCCTTAATCATCTTGTTATTAAGATTAGAACCATTTTCTGTAATGATTTTTTTAAGGAATTTCATAACGGTAGATGATATCTTGTTTTAGAAAGCGAGCCACCACTTGTTTGGTGATGTTTGCGTACGATGCAGCTTCTACCCATTTGGTAAAATATTCGATAACAACCTGGATGAACCTATGCCTGTTCGAAGCAATTGGTTCAATAAGACCGATCACATCAATGCCTCACATGGAAAAGGGCCACAGAGATGAAATGACGTTGAGAGGTACTGAAGGCACATGTATTATATCGGCGTAGATCTGGCACTTATGACAAGTCTTCACGTGTCATAAACAATCTATTTCCATAGTTAACCAGTAATACCCTGCCCTGAGGATCTTCTTAGCCATTGAATGGCTGTTAGAGTGTGTTCCAAAAGAACCTTCGTGCACAACAGGTATGATTTTCTCTACTTCACGCTTGTCCACACATCTAAGCAAAACCGAATCATAACTTTATGTATACAATACATCTCCACTTAAGAAGAACTTAGATGAGAGCTTTCTCAAAGCTTTCTTGTCTGTGATAGACGCATTGTCCGGGTACACCTATTTTTCAAGGTACGTCTTGATTTCGTGGTACCAAGGTTTGCCATCTAACTCTTCCTCGGTAGCCAGCCAGTCTGCAGGCTCATCCAGGCGATCGATGTTGATAGAAGTAGCCTCATTCCTCCATTTGATCTTGAACATGGATGCTAAGGTAGCAAGAGCATCTGCTAATTGATTTTCTTCCCTCGAAATATGATGAAAAGAGATTTCGTCAAACTAAGGGATCAATTTTAAGACATGTTCCTTGTAACGAATCAACTTCTGATCACGAGTTTCCTAGTCTCCCCGTACTTGACTGATGACGAGAGCTGAGTTCCCATAAACCTCAAGTATTTTGATCCTTCAATCGATTGTTGCTTCGATACCGAAGATGCATGCTTCATATTCCGCCATATTATTAGTACAATCAAAGCATAATCTTGTGGTAAACAGAAGATGAAATCCTGTTGGTGAAGTAATGATTTCACCTACAACATGGCCTCGTACTTTGGAAGCTCCGTCGAACACGAGCGTCCATCGCGATCCTTGTTCGGGGCCTTCCTTGGGACCAGGAATGTTGCACTCTCTTATGAACATGATGTCCTCGTCAGGGAAATTGAACTTCATGGGTTGGTAGTCCTCCACTGGCTTGTGGGCCAAATAATCATACAATACACTTTCCTTGATGGCTTTTTGTGTGACGTACTGAATATTGTATTCGGTCAAAACCATTTTCCAACGGGAAACCCTTCCGGCCAGAGCAGGTTTCTCAAATATGTACTTGACCGGATCCATTTTGGATATCAACATAGTAGTGTGTGTCACCAAGTACTGGCTCAATCATTTGGCAGCCCAGGCGAGGGAACAACAAGTTTTCTTTAGCAAAGAGTATCTTGATTCACAACTAGTGAACTTCTTACTAAGGTAGTATATGGTGTGTTCCTTCCTACCTTATTCGTCATGTTGACCAAGTACACAACCCATAGAATCCTCCAGGACTATGAAGTACATGATAAGCGGTCTTCCTGGTACCGACAGCATCAAGATGGGTAGCTCTTCGAGATAATGCTTTATCATATCGAAGGCTCTTTGACAATTCTCATTCCATTTAATGGCTT